>NC_084616.1:34677168-34947168 GCF_033978795.1 Nerophis ophidion | reverse complement strand
TAATATACAACGAAAACTTTAACTTTAGTCCTAACCTAAATAATAAATGTAAATCGTTTGAGGGGCTTACTATGAGGTCTGTCACACCGCTGCCTCTACACCTGGCTGTTATCTAATGCCCACCAGGGCCCTATTCGGACTTTATCAGTGAATTCTCAGAGTTCGTTGCTGATCTAGTGACGCACGCCGATATTATAATTATAATGGGGGACTTTAATATCCATATGAATACCCCTTCGGACCCACCGTGCATGGCACTCCAGACTACATTTGATAGCTGTGGTCTTACACAAATAATAAATGAACCAGCGCATCACAACGGTAATACGATAGACGTAGTGCTTGTCAGGGGTATCTGCGTTTCCAAAGTTATGATACTCCCATTTACTAAAGTAATGTCCGATCATTACCTTATAAAATTCGAAGTTCAGACTCATGTTCGGCAGGCTAATAATAATAATAATAACTGCTATAGCAGCCGCAACATTAATGCTGCCACAACAACAACTCTTGCTGGCCTACTGCCCTCGGTAATGGCACCATTCCCAAAGTATGTGGGCTCTGTTGATAACCTCACTAACAACTTTAACGACACCCTCCGCGAAACCATTGATAGTATAGCACCGCTGAAGTTAAGAAAGGCTCCAAAAAGGCCTACCCCATGGTTTACAGAAGAAACTAGAGCTCATAAATTATCATGTAGAAAGCTGGAACACAAATGGCGCACGACTAAACTTGAGGTGCACCATCAAGCATGGAGTGATAGTTTAATAATTTATAAACGCATGCTTACCTTAGCTAAAGCTAAAAATTACTCAAATCTCATCCGCCTTAATAAAAACGATCCTAAATTTTTGTTTAGTATGGTAGCATCACTAACCCGACAAGGGACTCCTTCCAGTAGCTCCACCCACTCAGCAGATGACTTTATGAATTTCTTTAATAAGAAAATGTAACTCATTAGTAAGGAGATTAAAGACAACGCGTCCCAGCTACAACTGGTTTCTGTTAACACAGATACGACTGTACATACGGCGAATACTGCTCTCCAAAATAGTTTCTCTCTTTTTGATGAAATAACATTAGAATAATTGTTACAACGTGTAAATGGAATAAAACAAATAACATGTTTACTTGACCCAAATGTAACTTAGATATTGGGTTTTACTATGTAAAGCGCTTTGAGTCACTAGAGAAGAGCGCTATATAAATATAATTCACTTCACTTCCTGGGAAGATTATCAAGGAGCTCTTTGTATTATTAGGTCCATCAGTGCCAAATATTATAAACGTATCTCTTTCCTCTGGCACTGTTCCCCTAGCATTCAAAAAAGCCGTTATTCATCCTCTCCTTAAAAGATCTAACCTTGATCCTGACATCATGGTAAACTACCGACCCGTGTCTCACCTTCCTTTTATTTAGAAAATCCTCGAAAAAATTGTTGCAAAACAGCTAAATGAACACTTAGCGTTTAACAATCTATGTGAAACCTTTCAATCCGGTTTCAGGGCAAATCACTCTACGGAGACAGCCCTTGCAAAAATGACTAATGATCTATTGCTAACGATGGATTCTGATTCTATATTGCTGCTCCTCGATCTTAGCGCTGCTTTCGATACCATCGATCATAATATTTTATTATAGCGTATCAAAACACGAATTGGTATGTCAGACTTAGCCCTGTCTTGGTTTAACTCCTATCTTACTGACAGGATGCAGTGCGTCTCCCATAACAATGTGACCTCGGACTATGTTAAGGTAACGTGTGGAGTTCCCCAGGATTCGGTCCCTGGCCATGCACTCTTCAGCATCTACATGCTGCCGCTAGGTGACATCATACGCAATTACGGTGTTAGCTTTCACTGTTATGCTGATGACACCCAACTCTACATGCCCCTAAAGCTGACCAGCACACCAGATTGTAGTCAGCTGGAGGCGTGTCTTAATGAAATTAAACAATGGATGTCCGCTAACTTTTTGCAACTTAATGCCACAAAAAACAGAAATGCTGATTATCGGTCCTGCTAGACACCGACCTCTATTTAATAATACAACTTTAATATTTGACAACCAAACAATTAAACAAAGCGACTCGGTAAAGAATCTGGGTATTATCTTCGACCCAACTCTCTCCTTTGAGTCACACATTAAAAGCATTACTAAAACGGCCTTCTTTCATCTCCATAATATCGCAAAAATTTGCTCCATTTTGTCCACTAACGACGCTGAGATCATTATCCATGCGTTTGTTACATCTCGTCCCGATTACTGTAACGTATTATTTTCGGGTCTCCCCATGTCTAGTATTAAAAGATTACAGTTGGTACAAAATGCGGCTGCTAGACTTTTGACAAGAACAAGAAAGTTTGATCACATTACGCCTGTACTGGCTCACCTGCACTGGCTTCCTGTGCACTTAAGATGTGACTTTAAGATTTTACTACTTACATATAAAATACTACACGGTCTAGCTCCAGCCTATCTTGCCGATTGTATTGTACCATATGTCCCGGCAAGAAATCTGCGTTCAAAGGACTCCGGCTTATTAGTGATTCCCAGAGCCCAAAAAAAGTCTGCGGGCTATAGAGCGTTTTCCGTTCGGGCTCCAGTACTCTGGAATGCCCTCCCGGTAACAGTTTGAGATGCTACCTCAGTAGAAGCATTTAAGTCTCACCTTAAAACTAATTTGTATACTCTATCCCAGTGGTCCCCAACCACCGGTACCGAGCCGCACAAGAAATAAATAAATAAATAAATAAATAATAATAATAAAAATAAATGATTAAATCAACATAAAAAACACAATATATACATTATATATCAATATATATCAATACAGTCTGCAGGGATACAGTCCGTAAGCACACATGATTGTATTTCTTTATGAAAAAAAAAATTAAATAAAATAACCCCCCTTCTCCCCCCCATCCCTTCCCCGGTCCGTGGGCCAAATTTTCAAGCGTTGACCGGTCCGCAACTATAAAAAGGTTGGGGACCACTGCTTTAGCCTTTAAATAGACCCCTTTTTGGACCAGTTGATTGGCCGTTTCTTTTCTTTTTCTCCTCTGCCCTCCTCTTCCTTGTGGAGGGGGTCCGGTCCGGGGGCCACAGATGATGTACTGGCTGTCCAGAGTCGGGTCCCAGGATGGACGGCTCGTCCAGAGTCAGGACCCAGGATGGACCGCTCACCTGTGTATTGGTTGGGGACGTCTCTGTGCTGATAATCCGCCTCCACTTGGGATGGTTTCCTGTTGGCTCCACTATGGACGGGACTCTTGCTACTGTGTTGGATGCACTTTGGACTGGACACTCACTGTTGTGTTGGATCCACTATAGATTTAACATTCACAATATCATGTTAGACCCGCTGGACATCCATCGCTTTCGGTCCCCTAGGGGGAGGGGTGGTGGGGGGATTGCCCACATATGCGGTCCTCTCCAAGGTTTCTCATAGTCATCATTGTCGCTGTCACCGACGTCCCACTGGGGTGAGTTTTTCTTGCCCTTATGTGGGCTCTACCGAGGATGTCGTTGCGGTTTGTGTTGTGGTTTGTGCAGCCCTTTGAGACACTGGTGATTTAGGGCTATATAAATAAACATTGATTGATTGATTGATTACCATAGTAAAGCTATTCTTGTGTTGATTTAAACATATGCTTGAGATCATTGTCATGCCAAAAGGTGTAATTGCTCTTCAGCTTCAGTTTTTCTGGTAAACCTTTCTTAAAATTGACTGCTTTAGATTTTGAAACTGTCCTTCAGTCTCTCCACTTTGACTGAATTCCCAGTTGCAGAACAACAACACCTAAGCATAATGCTGCCACCGCCATGCTTCACTGTGTGCTGCATTCTTCAACTTTGTGCACCTTAGGGATAAGAAATTCCAACTTTGAGTCATCAATCTATAACACATTACCTTAATCTTGTCAAAGTTTGGTGAGCCTTGCTTGCAACGTGACCCTAAGGATACAAAGATAGCAAAAGGTGTGCAGGTAAAAGTGCACAGGATGCAAACTAACAAGAACAATGATCTAGCCTCAAGGGACAGGTGACACTGGACTATAATCCCCCTTGATTAGCAAACAGGGACAGGTGTGTACACTGATTTCCGATCAAGAGCAGGTGAAGGAAAAAGCCTTCGGAGACAAGACTAAAGTCACTACAATGACAACACACAAAACACAAAGAAGAAACTAGAAATAATAGCGCTGGACAAGAAACTAAAACACCAAACACAGGAAAATACAAACTTGACTAAACTGTCGGTAGCAAGCATGACAAATATCATCCAGGGTTATAATGTAATATTATTTCATATTCTCTCTACATACATATTTATGAATAACACACAAACTCAACTTCCGTTGCAACATACAGTGTGCTGTATTAGTCAGTCTTGTATGAGATGCACATTAGTCACAAAGATAAATGTCAGAATAGTCAACAGAAGCAACAGATGAAGGATGGATAAGAGTAAACACTGATAATGTTCTTCTCACCCAAGGGATGTGGAACGAATTGAGTATCACTTGTGTAAATTGCAGAAAAAAATCCAGTGCTTAAAACATTTCTTGATGATTAAAACACTAAACATATTTTCTCCTTTTTTCATCCCAGCTTTTTCAATGTTTTTTTACGTACTCAAATTGTCCATTTTTTAGTGTGCAATGTGCCTTGCATAGTTGGTTACTAGAGTTGCAGTGTCGCACAAACAACAGCTGCTTTACTGCAAGAAGTACACAAGGAGAATTACCAAAAAGAGGAAAACCAGCCACAGTCAAACAAAGACACTGAAAGAAGCCAAAGTAAGCCGTGCCATGCAGGCACTGGTCACAATTCCACTTCCTTCTCTAGGACCTCACTGACCTGTGCTCATATTGAGCATTCAAGCCACGGCTCATTTGCTTGTGCCAACACTTCTATGGTGCTGTATTACTGCAATTTCTCCAACTTTGTGGAATATTTACAGTCCCTTACACAGCCATCCGTTGACTCAGCTTCGTTGCACGTGTGCATGTGCTAGGAAGTGTGCCAGGAAGACCTACAGCACAGAACATTTGGTTATTATGAGCGCACTTAATCCCAAGAAAGAGTGGAAGAACGACAACAAATAATTAGAAATAAATCAATGAAGTCACAGTATGCAGTATGTGTCCGCCCTGAGATCGGTAGGTCGTGATATCAAACCCCGGCCGAGTCATACCAAAGACTATAAAAATAGAACCCATTACCTCCCTGCTTGACCTTTAACTTTATTTAATTAATTTGATGGCCCTGTGATGGGTGGCGACTTGTCCAGGGTGTACGCAGCCTTCTGCCTCAATGCAGCTGAGATAGGCTACAGTACCCCCTGTGACCACTAAAGGGACAAGCGGTAGAAAATGGATGGATGGTGAGAATTCATTTGATGTGTATAATGAATTGTAATAACCGTTACTAAATGTGATGCTGTCATGTCTTGGTGATCATGTTTAGTTTGGCTATGTTCTGTTTGATTTTTACACTCTGTCAGTTCCTGTTTTTTCACTCCCTGCTTTGTTTCCATGACAACCCATTAGTTTTCACCCGTCCTCATGTCACGCACCTGATTCATTTGGACTCATGCACCTGTTAATCAACACAGCAATATTAAAGTCTGTTGTTGCAAGGCAGTAAGCCTGGCGACATCACCCTCCACACACCCTTGTTATTCATGCTGATGATCCATGCTACGCATTTTCATTCTCGTTTCTTGTCACAGTAAGTGTTTTGGTTTTTTTTGTCCATAGTTCTGCCTTTGTGCTAGTTTTTGTTTTCGTACCCAAGTTTTATACCTCCGCTGTGAGCGCATTTTTTTTATACCCTTTGTTTTTTTAGTACCTTCGAGTTAATATTAAAACATGTCACTACCTTCACGCCAAGTCAGGTCCAGTCGCTTTTCACCACGGGAAAACAAACTGCACCATAGTCCATGTTATGACAGATGCCCTGATCCTCTAGTGCAGGGGTCTCAAACTCGCGGGCCAATTGCGGCACACGAGATGATATTTTAAGGCCCCCATCTTAATATGAAAGTCAAATGTTAGCACGGCCCGCAAGTTTTTGAATGAATGGCACTTTACAGTGTTGTGAGTGGACCTGAACAAACCTACCAATCACGGTGAGGTATATGGCTCTTGGGGGTGGGACATGGACCGGGCTTGACCAAAGTCATGCAGAGAAAAATTTCTCAATGAGTTGAAGTTACAGCAGCGTTGGCATGGAGAGTTTCTAGCTGGCTGCCTTGTTTCTATCGGGCACAGGCGGGCATTCGTACCAGTTCACAACACTTAAAAAAAGCAGTACATGATACATACTGCATATACTGTATGTCTGTCTCTGACAAAATAAATCAAATTGATGTGTGTGCGGCGGGATACAAGAAAAGCAAGAAACTCAATGTAGCCTAAAGTATTCTGCAGCCACATATTACGACACCTGTTCATCAACAATAAGACACACGGTTATTTGTGGGTCATTGATTTTTATATGCATCGCCTCACACAATGAACACTACATATACTTTGATTGATATTCCATGTCATTAGTTTTTTTTGTTTCTATGACAACAGCACAGCGGATAAACAAACACTCCGGGAGCAGACGCCTTTTTGCGCTGCGCCGTGGCGCAGTTGGCAGAGTGGCCATGCCAGCAACATGAGGGTGCCTGGTTCAATCCCCACCTTCTACCAACCTTGTCACGTCAGTTGTGTCCTTCAGCAAGACAATTCACTCTTACTCCTGATGGGTCGTGGTTAGGGCCTTGCATGTAAGCTCCCGCCATAAGTGTGTGTGTGAATGTGTGAATGTGGAAATAGTGTCAAAGCACTTTGAGTACCTTGAAGGTAGAAAAGCACTATACAAGTATAACCCATTTACCATTTACTTTCTACCATCTAAAATTGCCATGGTGTTCATTTCTTCATTAAGGACTTGAACATTCAAAAACAAAGGAGACTGCAACCGGGCTATTATTCCCCATGAATTGATTAACGCGGACCCCGACTTAAATAAGTTGAAAAACTTATTGGGGTGTTACCATTTAGTGGTCAATTGTACGGAATATGGACTGAACTGTGCAATCTACTAATAAAAGTATCAATCAATCAATCAAAATCAGCTGACCGGGAAAAAGCGAAAATGACGCACATTGCGGGAACGTCGTTCTCTGTGCAAAAACTTTTGACACCAAGTGAAATAAAGAAAATATTCCACAGCCCCAAACGTTTGTTTACTTTCTTTCTTGTTAATCCTTAATTTAAATTAAAATTGTAGTCCTGACGTTCCGTGCGTTGTGTGGGGACCCTCAGTACATCACTGACTTGTTATGTCCCTACTCTTCAGGGCGCAGCCTCGGGTCGTCAGGACAGGATCTTCTAAAGCAGTGGTTCTCAAATGGGGGTACGCGTAACCCTGGGGGTACTTCAAGGTATGCCAAAGGGTACGTGAGATTTTTAAAAATATTGTAAATATAGCAACAATGCAAAAATAATTTATAAATATATGTATTGAATAATACTTTGACAAAATATGAATGTAAGTTCATAAACTGTCAAAAAAACTGCAACAATGCAATATTCAGTGTTGACAGCTAGTATTTTTCATAAATATTGATGTTAAAGATTCATTTTTTTGTGAAGAAATGTTTAGAATTAAGTTCATGAATCCAGATGGATCTCTTACAATCCCCAAAGAGGGCACTTTAAGTTGATGATTACTTCTATGTGTAGAAATCTTTATTTATAGTTGAACCACATGTTTATTTTTCAACACGCTTTTAGTTATTTGTATATCTTTTTTCCCAAATAGTTCAAGAAAGACTACTACAAATTAGCAATATTTTGCACTGCTATACAATTTAATAAATCAGAAACTGATGACATAATGCTGTATTTTACTGCTTTATCTCTTTTTTTTCAACCAAAAATGTTTTATTCTGATTATGGGGTACTTGAATTAAAAGAATATTCACATGGGGTACATCACTGAAAAAAGGGTGAGAACCACTGCTCTGAAGATCTCGAAAACTAGTTTTAAAACCCGTGGAGACATGGCATTCCAGGCTATAACTCCCAGACTCTGGAACAATTTGCATCAGTCCCTCCGTGATATTGACTGTGTTGAAACTTTTAAGAAACATGTAAAAACTTCTTTTTTTAGTAAAGCTTTTAGTTAATGCACCTTTTAACTATCATTTTAATCCACGTTGTATCCTTTTTATGATGTTGGCCCTGTTGTTTTAAATGTAATTGTTGTTTTACTTTACCTATGTTTTGTACAGCTCTTTATGATTTTATCTCTGAAAAGCGCTTTATGAATAAAATGTACTTATTTACCTAATTTGTTATTTATTTCTCATCTTATTTTGTGTTTAAAAAAAGAAAAATAAACACATTTGAGAAGCTGGGAATTTTTTTTAACAAAGCTTTTCTTGTGGAATACCTGATGCGGACCAGTCACACTCAGACTCTGCCTCTAACTGCCCCCCAGGTAAATTGAGTTTGAGACCCCTGCTCTGGTGCATAAAGGGAGCATCAGCAAATGCATTAATAAGCTAGGGAGCCTTAACTGAATCACACAAAATGTCATTTATTACAATCAAATGAAATGACTTTATACAAAAATGTAATAAGTGCTTATTTTGTGATTTGTTGCGGCACACAGAAATAATGCTTGTGATTGTGGGGGCAAGGGTCATTTTGGATAAATTCTTAAATCAAATAAAGCATTTATGCTGTATGCACTGTGAAAAAGCCAAACATGGATATATAGTGAAAACACTTTACATGGTGTTCTCCAGTGACGGCTATGAGCATCACACAAAGCGTTATTGTATTCCACCGCTTTAAGAAACAAATTACGACACCCTGACCTAATCAAGCATTTAATCACATATTGTAAGTCATTGCCCTGCAGTAATGTATGTTATGCGGTACGTTCATTCACATTACCTCTCCCTGCACCTTGGTTGCATACGACCTTTAAAAGTGCTGAATCACCTGTCTCAGTCGCTCTTCTGCAGAGAGTCGACATGTGCAGTAGTTTCTCCTCGGTTAATACAGACATAAATTGATCTTGAGCAGGACATCCATTAGTATATAATACTTGCATGTGGCTGCAGAACAGGAAGTAGCCAGGAGATGAGATAGAAAAAAATTTTTCATTCATGCCAGTCTCAATGATGGAAATAAACAAGGGTGAATTTAGCAGAGGAACCACGCAAGGAAAGGACTCCACATCCATCCATTTAGTTGCTATACTGCTCACTAGGGTTGTCAAAAGTATCAATGCTTAGATACCGGGCCGATTGCAACATGCAAAAAAAAGACATTGATACCCGCTTTTTTAGTATTGCAAATACTGAATACTGGTCATCACTTTGTCCTTGGTGAGCTGCATCAATTGTCGGTGTGTGAGCACTGAGTTCACACCGAAGAAGAACGCTATCTTATAAAAAATGAGACAGTGGTTTTTATTAATTACCTTATTCGTGGAAACATTTCACAAATGTGGATATGGCACTGCTGGTTAACCCTTGCTCATAAACTATTTTTTCATAAACGGAAGTGTGGCAGTGTAGCGAAGTTGTAGGTGTGGCGTAACGCCACTTTACAACACACCTCAGGCATGCTTGGTTGACACAGGTATGAATATGTTTAAAACATGCTTTTATTTGGTCACAAAAGTTAAGTATTCGCCATGCAAGTGAGAGCAAAGATTCGCCACCACAAGCCCAGGGAGTGTGCATTATACCACAGCATGCATAAAACCTCCAGAAGTGTGCAACCTAACCTTTTTCATTTCCCCTTTGTGCCAAAAAAACATAGCTCAGCGACACTCTTCCGTTGTTTGCCAATACTTTGAACTTCACTACATTACTTATTTCACCAGGATGGCAAAGAGTGGCCTCGGGGCCTTTTACACCGTTAACAGAGCTCTTTATAGAATTAAAATTATCCAAGAAAACAGCAGGAATATTTTTTTTTTTTTAGCAAAACTGCATAACAAAATTTTAAAAAGGCTATAATGTTGATACTAATAATGAAACAAAAACACAAAGATGTGTCTTTACTGTTTTTATTTGAATGTATAGTTACCTCTTGGCAGCTGATACTCCAATTTAAATCATGTGCTAACAAGATGTTGAACCCGGGTGATCCTAAATACTTGACATTTCTAAACAGTTTTTTTAAACAAAGTAGTGCATTTAAAAGTACATTGTTTCATTTATTTTTTTGTTTTTGAATAAGCATCGAGAATCGTAGAAACGCAAAGGTATCGTTATCGACTTCTGCAATTGTGGTATTGTGACAACGCGACTGCTAATATTCTTCCGGGTCACTGTTATTAAAAGAAATTCACTAAAAGCAATTAAATTAAATTATCACTTGTAAATCGTCAATGTTCAACAGCTTAGACACGTCTGACACATTACATTGAGCAGGGGCCAAAGGATTCCATCACTCCTTGGTGACAATAGTTTGGAGAAAAAAATTAAAACTACAGGTATGCTAAACACATTATTCAAAATATGTGTGTTTTATTTTAAGGCATACTAAACACAAAAAGCAATAACTAAGAAACTTCCCATACTATTATAAGTGATGACTTTATTTATTTTTCATCAAACAACACCCTGCAGACCTCAGTATCTTGTGGTTTTCACTGCCAACAAAACCACAAAGGTGCATGAAAAGAGGTTGGAAACGAAAACAGAAGAAAGTTAGGGTACAAAAAAAAAAAACCTTTAAGAAAAAAAACAGAAGTGTCTTCTATGTCAGCCCAAATGCAGCTGCATGAAAAACTACTCTGAGCATAGATTGCTTTCAATTGCAAGGTGGGAATCCAAATTTGTGTAAAAGGCCTACTGAAACCCACTACTACCGACCACGCGGTCTGATAGTTTATATATCAATGATGAAATATTGACATTGCATCCCATGCCAATACGGCAGGTTTAGTTTACTAAATTACAATTTTAAATTTCCCGCGTAGTTTCCTGTTGAAAACGTCGCGGAATGATGACGCGTATGGTGACATGTGTTTGTGACGTTATTGGTTGGAGGGGACATTTTAGCCAGCACCACTTGCGGCTGAAAGTCGTCTCTTTTCATTGCGCAATTACACAGTATTTTGGACATCTGTGTTGCTGAATCTTTTGCAATTTGTTCAATTAATAATGGAGAAGTCAAAGTAGAAAGATGGAGGTGGGAAGCTTTAGCCTTTAGTCCCACAAACACATGGTGTTTCCTTGTTTAAAATTCCCGGAGGTGAAACTTAACTATGGATCAGAGCGGTCAAGCGAACATGGATCCCGACCACTTGTCAACCGGCAGGTTTCGGTGAGAAAATTGTGGTACAAAGTCGCCTCTTACTGGAGATCAGCGGAGCTTGCGCCGTCCATGCAGCTGCCGTGACTTCCCTCAGAGACTGGCGTCAACACACCCGTGGACACACCCCTCCGACTATCAGGTACTATTTACCTCACTAAAACACTAGCAACACAATAGAAAGATAAGGAATTTCCCAGAATTATACTAGTAAATGTGTCTAAAAACATCTGAATTGCTCCCAATGCAATAGCCTTTTTTTCTAACTTAATTAATTTATTTAATTTTTTTTTCTAGTCTTTCACTATCAATATCCTCATTCACCAATCTTTCATCCTCGCTCAAATTAATGAGGAAATTGTCGTTTTCTCGGTCCGAATAGCTCTTGATGTTGGAGGCTCACATTATAAACAATGTAATGATGTGAGGAACCCTCACACCGGGGACGTCATCGTCTGCGACTTCCGGTAAAGGCAGGGCTTTTTTATTAGCGACCAAAAGTTGCGAACTTTATCGTCTGTTCTCTACTAAATCCTTTCAGCAAAAATATGGCAATATCGCGAAATGATTAAGTATGACACATAAAATGGACCTGCTATCCCCGTTTAAATAAGAAAATCTAATTTCAGTAGGCCTTCAATAACATACAGGCAAAAAAGTTGGTTACTCTAAAAAGCCAAATAAGAGTTTGCTTGTTTGATTTTGGCCATGTCTTATTTAAACTCCGAGCTCAAAACAAACATCCAACATGTGAACTAAAAGCCAAATGAGCTACAACAATAATCTGTTTCAATGTCCATTTCTCTGTTGATGCAATTGTTGATGACTGAAGTACTGATATCAACCAAAGCTCCTCATCCAACCCCCCGGATTGTAAATAATGTTAAGAATTCACTGTATATACTCTGATGATTAACCTGTGTGATGACTGCATTATGATGATAGTATATATTTGTACCATGAATTGATTAACGTGGACCCCGACTTAAACAAGTTGAAAAACTTATTCGGGTGTTACCATTTAGTGGTCAATTGTACGGAATATGTACTGAACTGTGCAATCTACTAATAAAAGTTTCAATCAATCAATCAATCAAAGTCAACACTCAATTTATTGTTCCAGAATTAAACACTCAATCACTCCTTCTCTTCTGCCTTTATTTGCAAATATACTCTATACAGGCTGTAATCATATGAGCGCTAACTCATTTCATCTGCTGTTTAATTGAGTGGCACCCCCTCCATTTTTTCTGACCTTAGTTTGCTTTTAAGAGATTGAAAAGCCTGCAAGACAAAGGTCACGCTACAATAAATTGGAAAGTCGGAATCAAATATCACACAGCTTAAGGTGGACTAACCAATGAACTATCAAGGCTGTTTGTGGCGTTGACATACGCTTCATTGGTTAGATGTTATGAGATCAGGTAATCTTGTTTTAGAGTAACTTTTATAGTGTAAATGAATACTATAGAGCAGAGGCTCTCAACCTTTTTTCAGTGATGTACCCCTTGTGAACATCTTTTTCAATTCAAGTACCGCCTAATCAGAGCAAAGCATTTTTGGTTGGAAAAAAATACAGCACTATGTCATTAGTTTCTGATTTATTAAATTGTATGACAGTGCAAAATATTGCTAATTTGTAGTGGTCTTTCTTGAACTATTTGGAACAAAATATATAAAAATAACTAAAAACTTGTTGAAAAATAAACAAGTGATTCAATTATAAATAAAGATTTCTACACAAAGAAGTAATCGTCAACTTAAAGTGCCATATTTGGGTATTGTAAGAGAGATCCATCTGGATTAATCAACTTAATTCTAAACATTTCTTAACAAAAAAAGAAATATTTAACATCAACATTTATGGAACATGTCCACAAAAATCTAGCTGTCAACACTGAATATTATTGTATTTTTCCACTCAATTAATATATTTATAAAGGATTTTTGAATTGTTGCTATTTTTAGAACATTTTAAAAATATCTCACATACCCCTTGGCATACTTCCAAGTACCCCCAGGGGTACGCGTACCCCCATTTGAGAACCACTGGACTAACCAATGAACAATCAAGGCTGTTTGTGGTGTTGACATACTCTTCATTGGTTAGACATCATGAGATCAGGTAATCTTTTTGTAGAGTAACGTTTATAGTGTAAACAAATATTATAGAGAGTGTATGGATTGTCAGGAATGAATTCGTTGTTACATTTACTGCAAATCGATGTTTGGGTAAATATGTCTGGAATAGAAAGAGAACTTCAGCAAATTTAATGAGTCATCTAATGCTGACAACTCGTAAATGAATGTGACACACATTGTTAATAAACCGTGTAGTGAGATCACAGGGGATGCCTCCATGAAATTAATTGACCCTCGAGTGGACTGCACCTTGTCAGTACATATGTGTGCTTCATTAGCAGTGGGGGTCAAATTCCGCACTGATGGTAAACTGGAAACGGCCATTTTTTACCTCCAGCTGTCCGACGCGAACCCACATGGAGGGTGCTGCCGATGGCAAATTAATCCACACCCGCAGACCACAACATTAACCCGGAACAATCCCAGCTGGGCAATATTTCAGGAGATGTGTGAACCAGAAAAGTGTTGTTTTGTTGTAGCCTATCACGTGAGCAACATAGGGAAAGGACCTAAGATGTAATATCTCAGCTTTTTTTTCCCCATGCCGCAAACATGCATTATGCACAAAATGCATGTGGAAACACTGAAGGGCGTTATTGACCTGTGGAGCATGTTCTTTTGGGCCTTTATGATCAATAATGCATAATGTATTTTATTACCAATAAGTGTGAACGGGGCACCTCTGACACAAATACACACATCAGTAAAATATGAATGTAGCATTATAGTGAATCCTCAGGATATATTGAAACCATTATTTTCCACTTTACCGATGGAAATATCAACTGTGGGCCATTTCAGGTCTTACTTCTTAAAATGACTCCTCTGTAAGTAATAGTTTCCATATACATAACTCCAAATCGCCTGTTCCGTCCAATCATGTACTGATCCAAATCAGACAAATAACAGTGTAAACATAAGTAAATACAAAATCAACAACAGATATCTTGTGCAAACAAGATACTTGCACAAAGGCAGACTATGCAAATTTGATCAAAGTTGTCCTCATTAGTCATGTGAGCGAGGATATGAAGAGCTCTCTGTGCAGGCGATGACACAAACAAATCTATTTCAGGGTTTGCATTAATGTACTGTAGATATTGTTAGACTTTAGCTAGTCTAGTTCTGAATAACCATATTTTTGTGATTTGTCAGGACATTAATATTAGCTTTGCCGAAGGAAACTATTTCACACCGCATTGAACAAAGTCAATATTACACAAGAAATAAACATGCAATGGTATACATCTATCAACAACAACACATAAGTATTTATTTAAGTTGTTCAAGTATATCTATTAAGTATGACGTTAATAAAACATAATAATGTTGATGGCCAGAGGTGTCACTGGGTTTTAAGGACAAGGGAGGCTTGGCTCTCAGGAGATACACAGAATGTGAGCAAACGTAGCAAACAAGCATTTTACAAAAAACTGAATAAAAATGTATTATTGGTTAATGTCTTTTTTATACAGTAGAACAAAAAACCCAAGTGTTAATGTGAATAATAGTGATATGATTTTTTTTAAGCTTATATTCCGGCAAAAAAATCATTTTTGGCAAAAAAAATCAAATAAAGTTATTTGCGTAGGCTTCCATAAATATTTTAGGGTGGTTTCAGCCCCCCTAAAAAAGGCCCGATAACGCCACTGTTCCTGGCACACTGACTTGCAATTCATCACAATTGTCCCAATTGTCACCTGTTTGGACAGTAAACAATATTGGCTGACTGTAGTTGTTTGTGCATTGTTGGCAGTGTTAGATCCTAATCTTAATTCTTAGAATTATGCACAGGTCTTGCATCAAATCTGATGCATACTAAAATAGCAAATAATTAAAATTAATTAAAGTTAAATGAATGAAATGAATGCTATAATACTGGGGAAATATTCTTAACCTTATTTTGGCTTGATTTTTTTTTTCCCAAAACAACTGAGCATTCATTCGCTTCTGTTAATATTTGCATTCACCACTGTGGCTTGGAAATAAATCATACTATGTGTACCGTAATCTTTCCTGAGGGAAGTTTGCAAGTTCTCCATGTACTCCAGATTCCTTTCACAGTCCAAAATGATGTGTTTATTAAAGACACTTAAAAGACTGTGTACATATATAAATGCGTGTCTACCTATGTGTTTTAATCGTATGATTTTTTTCAAGATGGCTCTGCTGTAGCGGCTGCTGATTGCAAGAGCTATTAAAGCTCCTGTATGTCACAGTTGGATATATTCTTAGAGGGAGCTTACATTTGATCACGTGACCGGTTCAAAAGACGGAGGCAGAATCTGTGGATCAGCAGAGAAAGAAGTGCAGACCTGGGCTTCAACAAGAGAAAAAAAAAAGAAAGGTAAGTTAATAGTGTTGCATTTTGTGTTCTCTTCTACTGATGTTTTCTTTAATATGCTTGAGGAAATACTGATAGAGCATGAGGAAACACAGGCTCTTGTGGAATGGAAGAGGAGACGAAAGAGCAGGGATGTCTGAAAACGGTGATTTGTTTATGTATTGTTTGTCCATTATGCTAACCATGTCCGTTTTGAAGTAATAATGGATAAACGCATGCATTTAAAGGCCTATTGAAATTAAATTTTCTTATTTAAACTGGGATAGCAGATCCATTCTATGCGTCATACTTGATAATTTCGCGATATCGCCATATTTTTGCTGAAAGGATTTAGTAGAGAACATCAACAATAAAGTTCGCAACTTTTGGTCGCTAACAAAAAAGTCTTCCCTGTACCGGAAGTAGCAGACGATGTGCACGTGACATCACCGCCGGTGTGAGGGCTCCTCACATCCTCACATTGTTTATAATGTGAGCCACCAGCAGTAAGAGCAATTCGGACCGAGAAAGCGACAATTTCTCCATTAATTTGAGCAAGGATGAAAGATTTGTGGATGAGGAAAGTTAGAGTGTAGCACAAAAAAAAAAAGAAAAGGCGACGGCTCCAGGCGGCGGCAGTGGGAGAGTTTCAGAAGTAATTAGACATATTTACTAAGATATTTCTGGAAAATCCCTTATCTGCTTATTGTGTTCATAGTATTTTAGTGAGATTATAGTCATACCTGAAAGTTGGATGGCCGCGGTGAACGCCAGTGTCTCTGAGAGAAGCCGAGGAGCCAAGATCATAACTGCCTTTTTGAACTGCAGGATGAGGTCGCGTAATCGACTCAAGTGTCCGGTAAGAGTCGAATTAATATCACAATTTTCCCAACCATAAACTTGCTGGTTGACGTAGGGAAACATGTTCGCTTGACCGCTCTGTGTTAAAGCTTCACAACAAACAAACACCGGCTGTGTTTCAGTGCTAAAGGCAGCTGCAATCCACCGCTTTCCACCAACAGCATTCTTATTTGACATCTCCATTATTAATTGAACAAATTGCAAAAGATTCAGCAACACAGATGTCCAAAATACTGTGTAATTGCGCGATGAAAAGAGACGCCTTTTAGCCGCAAGTGGTGCTGGCTAATATGTCCCCTCCAACCAATAACGTCACAAACACGCGTCATCATACGCGTCATTTTTCCGCAACATTTTCAACAGGAAACTCCGCGGGAAATTTTAAATTGTAATTTAGTAAACTAAACCGGCCGTAGTGGCATGTGTTGCAATGTTAATATTTCACCATTGATATATAAACTATCAGACTGCGTGGTCGGTAGTAGTGGGTTTCAGTAGGCCTTTAAGTGATCAAAATAATAGTTTTGAATGCCTTAAACATATGCAGGTTAATGGGTTTCAATTCTGTAGATTATGTCACACCAAGAGGGGGCGGCATATTGAGTCCTGCGATCCAAGTACAGTTAGTTATATACCAATTACTCAAACACAAAGTGATTTTATGGGAAGTGACTTCCAGATTAATTTTGTAGGAGCAAAAAATAGTGGAATTTTGGTCATCTGGATGCAATGGGTCCTTTAAGCGTTGGGAGATGTACCTGGACATTTTCAGAGCACTTACTGATACACAAATTCCATGAATCTTGTCATTCCATCCATCCATCCATCCATCCATCCATCTTCTTCCGCTTATCCGAGGTCGGGTCGCGGGGGCAGCAGCTTAAGCAGGGAAGCCCAGACTTCCCTCTCCCCAGCCACTTCGTCTAGCTCTTCCCGGGGGATCCCGAGGCGTTCCCAGGCCAGCCGGGAGACATAGTCTTCCCAACGTGTCCTGGGTCTTTCCCGAGGCCTCCTACCGGTTGGACGTGCCCTAAACACCTCCCTCGGGAGGCGTTCGGGTGGCATCCTGACCAGATGCCCGAACCACCTCATCTGGGTCCTCTCGATGTGGAGGAGCAGCGGCTTTACTTTGAGTTCCTCCCGGATGACAGAGCTTCTCACCCTATCTCTAAGGGAGAGCCCCGCCATACGGCGGAGGAAACTCATTTTGGCCGCTTGTACCCGTGATCTTATCCTTTCGGTCATGACCCAAAGCTCATGACCATAGGTGAGGATGGGAACGTAGATCGACCGGTAAATTGAGAGCTTTGCCTTCCGGCTCAGCTCCTTCTTCACCACAACAGATCGGTACAACGTCCGCATTACTGAAGACGCCGCACCGATCCGCCTGTCGATCTCACGATCCACTCTTCCCCCACTCGTGAACAAGACTCCTAGGTACTTGAACTCCTCCACTTGGGGCAGGGTCTCCTCTTGTCATTCCATGAGTTGAATTAATAAAAAAAGAGTGACATTTTTAATAATTCAACTCATGAAATGACACACAACAGTATGTTAATTATCCCATTCTTACTCAGGTCAAGACGGCACCTATACAGCCAAATTCCAGATTATTTGAAGAAGTAATGTCTGCTAAGGAACTTTATTAATATTTTATGATCCTTGCTAGCTGTGTGTAGATTTTGATACCTGTCATCTTTCTTCCATGATTTTCTCTAAGACTGTCTTCCCAAATGAAATCTAAAATAGGTTGGTACTCTCCAGGAAGTCAATTAGAGCGATCCTTCTCTCTGTGTGTCGCGCTTCCGTGACAGCAAGCTATGAGCGCACCGTTATGCATAATGTAACTACTTAAAAGGGGGTCGACCCATCCCTGGTACAGTAAATGCATAGAGGATCTATTGGCAGGCTGTCAGCGTGCCACACTCGCTCCTCACTTCAAATGAACTGAACTAATCAAATATAAGCAAGACAATCAACCGGCACTACAAATATCGTATTTCATGGTGTGTTTGTTTGAGTTTGGTCAGCAAAATGCTGCTGTGTGGCCAGTGATGGGCAGTAACAAGCTACATGTAGCTAAGCTACATAGCTTACCGTATTTTCCGGACTATAAATCACACTTAGAATCTTTTTTTTTTCTCCAAACTTGACAGTGCGCCTTATAACCCGGTTCACTTAATGTAAGGAATACGTTTGGTTGAGCTTACCCACATCAAAGTTATTTTATGTGGTGAATGGTGTAATTGTTTAATTGTTTATTTTAATTGTTTAATTGTTTATTTAGGATCCCCATTAGCTGACGCATCTGCGGTGGCTAATCTTCTTGGGGTCCTCATTAAAATATAAGTTAAAATAGCATACTCAAGATAAAATCATAATACAATAACAATACATACATTATCATAATGCAATACCTGTACACATACACAACAATAAAATATTGTGTTAGAAGCAACGCGAAGGCAAAAACAATGAATGAAAACAGATTCTCAATGATAAGTGTGACCAGTCAAACATAAGCGATAATTGTAGGCTGCACTATGATGGCAATACGTCTCAAGTAAACAACACAAACATTGTAATTGTTCTATTGAAAATATAGAACATTACACACGGCGTGCAAAAATCCATCAAAATGTTTTAGTACCACTTTGGTAAGCTATGTAGCCGCACCGCTTGAAGGATTGTCGGCGCATTAAACATACAAGTATTATTATGGTGTGTGTACAAGGTAAAACATATTATCTGATGTTTTGTTTTGCAAAATTATGAAAAAGCAACTTTTGACTGCAAATCCAGGCCCAAAAAAACATGGAGAAAATACAATGACCTGGATAAATGAGAACATCCACATTACGGACTGGCCAATCTGAGGCAGGATCCGGCGGGTCTTCAAAACTAGTAAGTAAAACAACAGTCACACGCTCGTGTCACTTGACAACGAGGGAGTCAGAGACAGAGGAACGCTGCAACTCAAAACAAAACACCTTTGAAAATGGCAGAGGGATTCTCTTCCGCAGGTTAGATATTTCCTTTAGTAATGAAGATGACGTGCAAGGAACCCACAATAATGCGTGCTCTTAGTCATATTAAGACAGACTTTGGCGTTTGGAGAAAACAATGCCCAAAACTTTAGTTTTGGGTTGTACTCTGTAGGCCAAAACCATAACTGCTCTTTTCATCGAAGATGTGGAACACAGATTTAGAAACACACACTTATGTTCGTGGATAACTCCTCTGGCAGGGGGCTCCCCTCGTCTCTTTTAATGCACAGCATAGGACACATAATAAGTACACTATCTGGAGTGCAGGGCAGGCGAGTGGGGGATCTTATGTTCGTGGATAACTCCTCTGGCAGGGGGATCCCCTCGTCTCTTTTAATGCACAGCATAGGACACATAGCAAGAGTGGTCCTCAGGTCCTGTTGATCAGGGGCAGTAGCTCCACAGCCACAGATCCACTATTAACCACTAATATCACAGTCAAAATGAAAGCTTGTTCCCATAGGCACCATAAACTGTTAATAATGTTTAGACAAAAGTGTATATTATATATACTATTATATATATAGTATTATATAGGTCTGTGTGTGTGTGTGTGTGTGTGTGTGTATGATGGACATGTGTATTTTGGGTATATGCATTTGTGTATGTATGTGATTATGTGTGTATGTGTATGTATGTATGTATGTATGTATGTATATATATATATATATATATATATATATATATATATATATATGTGTGTATATGTATGTATATATGTGTGTATGTATGTGTATATATATGTATATATATATATATATATATATATATATATATATATATATAAATTGTATGTATGTGTGTGTATATATGTGTGTGTACATATGTATATATGTAAGTGTGTGAATTTAAATGTATTATATATAGATAATATATAGCATCTACGCAGCAACCACTGAACTGAATTATATTATATATATTATTGTATTATATATTGTAAATATATATTGTATATGTATAGGGGTGGGACCAAATGAGTTTACTTCTTCCCACTCCCTTTAGAGCCAATCTTGACATCTACAAAAGATTAGTCACATGTAATGTTTTCAATGTAAGTGTAAAAATAATGTATTTATATATTTCTTTTGTATTTTATGTCATTCTCTTGTTTTGTTTGCATGGCTCAAAATAAACCATTCATTCATTCACATTAAAGTGAGCTGAGTTTATGAACATTTTTACTCCGCAAACCCATTTACCAACTGTTCCCAAACAAAACACAAGTTATTGTTATTTTTGCCAAGCTGTAGATAGATGTTTTCTATAGGTATATAACGTGGTTAAGAGTATAGGGGTGGGCCAAAGAAAAGGCAAACTAAAATAAATACATACATTGGGGATTAATAGAGATATTTACAGGATGTGCCCCAGCTAAATGACAGATATTTAATAGTAATGGTGTTGTGATCCGCTTCCCGGATCATATGTTTTGTCTGTTTTTTGAGTAATTTTTGGTTTTTTGATTGTTTGGACTCTTCCAGTGCCAAGTTTGTGTGTGCACTTCCTGTTTTTGGTTACCATGGTTTCTGATGTGCCCCAGCTGCTATGCTTTTTACGCACACCTGATGGCAATTGTTACGTTAGTATTTAAGCCTGCATTCTTCCTCAGTTCGTCCTTGGTTCGTCATTCGCTATATGCAACATTCACGTTTTGGTTTAGCTAGTCCTTGTTTGCTTGCTAAGTCTTGTCTTAGCTTTCGGGCGTTCGGCACGCACTTTTTGTACTGATTAGACTCTACTAATTTTTTAGTATTAGCTTCCTGTGCATAGCGCACGCCATTTCTTTTCTGTTTTGAACGAGTGTTCTTTCATCATTGTGTTTATTAAACAAGCTCTTACCTGCAATTCCTGTCTGTCTGGTCCTGCTGCATCTGGGGGTGACACCTTCGCGCATCACCATGCGTTCCAAACGTGACAAATGGACCCTTATTGGTTCCATTTGTACACTTTCAGTTACATTAACATTGGTATTATACATGTGGCCCCATGAATATACTGTACATACTGTTAAATGTAGCTTCAATGTTCCAAGCTACTTTTACCGTGTAGCTTGCTACAATCCTCTGGGGATATCTTCACCTGTAACTTAGCGGCATTTAATCGAGAGTAACTTTTAACCTAGCTTACTACATTTTCCAAGTAGCTTACCCATCACTGTGTGTGACAAACCGCAAATACTGTAGATGTCCTGACAATCCTAATGGAAATGACAAAAAGTAAAAAGAGGTAGAGATTGATTGACAGTAAGGAGTGGGACACAATGAAATATATGTTCTCACCAGCTCGTTTTATCTGGCAACTAGTTTTTAACCCCTGAGGAACATCTTTGGCTTCTCACACAAATCCATAAATATCTCTGCAGGAGTGTGTGTATACAGCACCACTGCATTGTCCCTGAGGGAGAGGACAAAAGAAATAAAGCTGCTTCAACCTCAGATTCTACAAAATTGTTGATTCAGATGAATGGAGCCAATGTGTGCGACTCATTATTCATCTGAGATCAATCCAACCGGCGCGGAAGATGAAGATGTTTCAGTGAAAACACAACAATGAGATATTTTCAGGCAGATAGAAACGTCACATTAGCGCCACTTTTGAGGTCGTATGTGCCTGTTAGCTCTAGAGATCTCTTTGGCAGCAAAGAGGGACGTTGACAAAGGTCAAACTGTCGAACCGAAAAGTTAACAGAGACGATATCTGTATAAGACGATGTGCACCAGTGAAAACAACTATCTGCTTTTGTGGCTTCGGTGCTGCTGTCTGACAGCAGATTTGTTGTGCTCTGCATACAAATACCACCAAGGAGACGAGGCTGACCTCAACAGTTCTGTTTTCTTATGTACTGTACTTACCATTAATTATTGATACTATGGATTAATGTGTTGGTGAAAAAATATATAGATGGTTGTAAATTAAACATTCATATACATACAATATGGAGTTTAGTCTCTGATGGTCCAGGGGCAGGCTCACCTGACTTTTGTGCAGATGTAACGTAAGTCAACCAGTTCAGCTGTGCAAGTGTATGTTGGTAGACTTTACTCCCTGACGCCTAAAAAATGTGTGCTAGACATGGATTCGGCAGCTAAGGCTTTTAGCATGATGCTTAACGCAAGGCCACTCCTAGCTAAATTGGGGGCCCTAAGTGGAATGTTAATCTCAGGCCCCCAGAAAAATTTGCCATTATAATCCTATAAATGACAGAGCAGGAAGAGCCCTGTCATTCATTAAAGGGGAACATTATCACAATTTCAAAAGGGTTAAAAACAATAAATATCATTTCCCAGTGGCTTGTTGTATTTTTTTAAGTTTTTTTCAAAATTTTACCGGTCCCGGAATATCCCTAAAAAAAGCTTTAAAGAGCCTTTTTTTCGCTCTCTGCGAAGACATTATCTATTTTCCTGTGACGTCACACAGTGCTGCCAATGTAAACAAACAATGGCGAATAGCACAGCAAGATATAGCGACATTAGCTCGGATTCAGACTCAGATTTCAGCGGCTTAAGCGATTCAACAGATTACGCATGTTTTGAAACGAATGGTTGGAGTATGAAAGTATTGAAGAAGAAACTGAAGCTATTGAGCGAATAGCTATTGACGCTATTCATAGCCATAGCATGGCCGAATAGCTGTTTTAGCATCGCGGGTAAAATGTGCGGACCAATCGATCAGGACTTTCGCATCTTGTGACACTGGAGCAACTTAGATCCGTCGATTGGTAAGTGTTTTTTTCGCATTAAATGTGGGCGGAAGGAAACGTAATATAGTTGCAAATGCATCTGCAAGTCATCCATACATATCTGTGCCATGTCTGCTTTAGCACCGCCGGTAAATAGCATGTTAGCATCGATTAGCTAGCAGTCATGCCTCAACCAAATATGTCTGATGAGCACATAAGTCAACAACATCAACAAAACTCACTTTTGTGATTTCGTTGACTTTATCGTTGCAAATGCATCTGCAGGGTATCCATACATCTCTGTACCATGTCTGTCATCGCCGATAAAATGTGCAGACACTCCAGCACATTCAATGGGGTCTGGCGGCAGATTTCTTGCCACTTTCGCATCTTCGGGCCAGTGGTGCAACTTGAATCCCTCCCTGTTAGTGTTGTTACACCCTCAGACAACACACCGACGAGGCATGATGTCTCCAAGGTTCCAAAAAATAGTCGAAAAAACGGAAGATAAGAGAGATGAGACCTGGTGTTTGCAATGTGTTGAAAATGAAAATGGCGGCTGTATTACCTCGGTGACGTCACATTCTGTCGTTATCGCCAAAAGAGCCATAAACAGAAAGGCGTTTGATTCGCCAAAATTCACCCATTTAGAGTTCGGAAATCGGTTAAAAAAATATATGGTCTTTTTTTCTGCACCATCAAGGTATATATTGACGCTTACATAGGTCTGGTGATAATGTTGCCCTTTAATTGACATTGTACATGCGCTTCTTCACCCAAAACAAGGTCCCCAATGGATGGTTGAGCCCTACGCACAGCGCGTGATCTGGGTATAGGGATGGGCGGCCCTGCCTATAGTGCTCGAGCACTCTCATTCAGCAAGTTCAATCCCTGGGCAGGACGCAGGAGCTGGAACAGGGCTCAGTTACCACTCAGTGACAGTGTAAATGTGAGTGTGTATGGTTGTTTGATAGACTGGCAACCAGTTCACCTTATTAGTATTAATAAACTAGATGAATAAACCTCTCATAAGCTCAACAGCATATACGTTACCTTGATATCGCTAGCAAATATTAATGTTGAAAAACAGGGACGTATACAGCTACATAAAGAGACAAAATACGAACTTCACACTATAAAAACAACTGCAGACATCAGTTGAAGATGAGACTAATATTTGTAGCAGGACACACTACCCTTTTTCTCAGCATCACAATCAGAGCAGCATGGCACTCGTTATGTAAATCAAATACGTTACTTTCACGGATAAATGCTTAATTTGTACACCCTTCGGATGTAAAAACATGATATGCCTTCAATCCTTTCTTCTCTAAATACCGTAAGTGTCAAATGAAGTGAGGTAGCATTAAACTCTTGGTGATGATAAATGATTTAAAACTTTGAAAATATATATATTTTTGTTTAGAATGTTAAGAAACTGCTCCATCCCATTTTTTAAATATTTGTTTTCTTTTATGATCACTTTTATATTTGCCTCTAAACTTTTCAAAATACGCCTAAATCTGCACTTATTATGGTAAACAAACAATGGGGCTCATGACCATCTCCTGAAACCTGGAAGCGACCGGATGTGCCTCTCGGTCACGTGGTTGCAACCCAGCTATACAGAACAAAATACCCAGATAAGGAGTGAAAATAAAATTTACCGGTATATAAAATGTACAATAAAAACAACAAGAAAAATGAGGATGTATTAAAAATGTGAATACAAAATTTCATTACTCTACCTGATGTGTGTATGCTCAAACTGCTTTCATATACACAACAAAAGTCAAGTGAATCTATTTCCTTTGACCCAACTCATTTTCTAGTCCATTTGCCAGTCAGCTGGCAATTCCGTCGGTTATGTGTTGCTCATGTGTGTGCATTAGAAAAATGGCTCCCAAACAAAACGATGCTCTGCCAAACACATTCCTGTGTCTGTCAGATGCCTTTGAAAGCCATCCAGCCATCCATTTCTACTGCATGTTCCTTTCAAAGTCGAGGTGGCCTGGAGCCTATCACAGCTGCACTTGGGCGGAAGGCAGGTTACACCTTGCACAAGTCGCCACCTCATCGCAAGGCCAACAGAGACAGACAGATAACTATTTACACTCACATGAAGCCCTTTGAGACACTCATGATTTAGGGATATATAAGTAAACATTGATTGATTGATTGATTGATTGATTGATATAGAGCCAATTTAAGTGGCATGCCATGGGATAAAGTCGGCGCACCCGTAGTGAACCCACGCAGAAGAAATCATGTAAACTCAACACAGAAAGACTCCGAGCCTAGGGATCAAAGCCAGGCCAGGACCTTGTCATGAGGCACGACCGTTATTAGTTATTAGTGCCAAATTATTTATTTTTTTAAATCTGATTAATCACACTTTTGAATTTGGATTAATCATGACTAATCACAGGTTATTACACGCTTGACCCCAATATTTGGAAATATGCCACTCTGTTGTTAGAATATGTTTGTGTGATTAATCACATGAGTTTGTTGGGCGGTGTGGCTCAATTGGTAGTGCGGCCGTGTCAGCAACCAAAAGGTTCCAAGTGCGATTTCCGTTTCTGCCATCCGAGTCACAGGTGTTGTGTCATTGGGCAAGATACTTTACCCACCTGCTCCCAGTGCCACCCACACTGGTTTAAATGTATCTTAAAAATGTAAATAATGGGTTTCATAATGTAAAGCGATTGAGTCAGTAGAGAAAAGCACTATATAAATATATTTCACTTCACAGTTAACTGGTTATTTTGATAGCCTTAATAAAAAAGAAAACACATGCTTCATGATCGCAACAGTTTGAGCCTGGAACAGAAAAAATAATTTTGTAGTATTTCCTTAGGAATTTTTTTTAGATTTGAAAATTATAACACATTATGGTTCACAGAATGTTTCCACTTAGTAAAGAGCCAACTCACTGTTTAAACAACATCCTACAAATCAGTAAAAACTAAAATAATGCTATTCTGTAACAATTGAAGATAAAGTCAAACACAAATACAGATAGACAGAATAAATATTGAAAGGGTAAAAGAAAACAAATGTTTTGGTATAATAATAATAAATAATACAATTAATTGTAAATCTCATGTAAAAAATATACAACATAAAGTAGCAAGAAACAAGTCCATAATGAATAAAGCTAAACATATTCTAGAGTTCTAGACCAAAAATCACTTCATATTCTTTACTGCTCACTAGTGTTACCATACTTCAGATACTTTGTAGAATTATGGGGAAACAACTACAAATGTGCACTTCATTCATTAACTGTGTTACAAAAAAAATAAATTAGAATAATATATAATGTTTGATATAGAGAACATACAAACCCTTTATTTATTGGATCACAATTATTGAAATTGAACGATTTGGTGCATTTGCAAACAGCTAAAATTATGTACAAAGCAAACTATAACCTGCCACCCAAGAATGTACAACAATTCTTCTCAACGAAAGAGGAGAAATATAACCTTAGAGGAAAATCCCATTTAGAACATCTGTATTCTCATACCACACTTAAAACCTTCAGTATGTCAGTATGTGGAATTAAATTATGGAATGGATTAACCAAATAAATCAAACAAAACACCAATATGATTCAGTTTAAGAGACTGTTCAAACTACAAGTGTTCACAAAGTACCCAGAACAAGAATTATGATGAGCATCTTGAACCCTCTTTTTTTCTTTTTTTATTGAGACAAAGATTATTTATGTATTTTATATTTGTTTGCTTACTATGGTATATTATTTAATTGTTATTTATTTTTTCACTCTTCTGTTACAAAGAACAAAACAATTGGATAAACTTGCTATGGTATGAAAAGGGGTAGGATTGAATGAGCTCTGCTTCGTCCTACTCCTTTTCGGGTGTGCTGTAATGAAACAACTGGAATTGTGTGATGCATTACATTGTATTGTATGCACGTTCAAAATAAACAGAAACTGGACTGAACTGAACAGTGGATATACAGTACAGCACACTACAGTACAGTACAGAACAAGCAGTGACAATTATTTAGTCTATCACTTCAGCTGCAAGTTGCAGCGCTGTCATTTTGTCTGTGTAACATCACATGCTGGTAGTGTTATGACCCGAAAGGCGTAAAATGAAGCACAACCAATTTAAAAAGAACAGCCCAGCCATGCCTCATTATTCTGAAAACAACCCTGTACACTGGAAGATAAATTGTCACCGTTTCTTTGCCAACGACTTGACTGTGGAACAAGCCCACCACACATGCAGAGCACTAATCTAAAGGTCACCCGGCTGTAAACCCTATCACTAAGTATAAGATGTGAGTAGTAATGAGCTTCACTTGTTCTTCTTGTGCAGTGAACTCCTGTTCAGTCATCGCCAGGTCATTCTTTCCGCGTGTGCATGTGCGAGGTTGGAAGTCGGATGCTAATTAACTGTAACGCCGACTATTATGTACGGGCTTGAGGGCACGAGCAGAGGACACGTGCTGTGATAGCAGAGGAATTTGCAGGTATAACACTGAAGAGTGAGTGATGTGGAAATAAACCTGGTGGAGGGGGAGGGGTCTACTGGGGTTGCTGTCACCATGGTAACGCCCCTATTTAGTACTGTAGTAAGCCCCCTCACAAAAACTATAAATCACAAAGATACATTTGGGTTGAACGCCTGCAGAAGGTTGGTGTTTGGCTGAAAATAATATGTATAATCCAGAATTCCATGGCAGTTTTCAACACAATTGTGAAAATACATTAAGTCTACAATACATTTATGGCTTGTTTTTAAATACCTGATTTGGCATACGGATTTAAATTTGAGCATTTTATAATATATTCACACATTGGTGGGACCATTTCACTCCAGAATATGTTAGGAGGGAGTAACGCTTTTGTAACAGGAACATTCTAAAATGAAATAATAATCAGCTGGCCTGCATATTTTTGCTCAACACTTATCGCCATCTTCTGGACACAATGACACATTTCACATTTTATAGGAAAAACGTGGATGGTGAGTGGTGAATGGATTATACTTGTATAGCGCCTTTCTACTTTCAAGGTTCTCAAGGCGCTTTGAAACTATTTCCATATTCACCCATCATAAAGTCATGAATTGACATTTTAATAGTCTTGCCTTTCACCATCATCATCACAACCAGCAGCAGAAGGAGCACACACACTTGACACATCCATCCATCCATTTCTACCGCTTGTCCCTTTTAGGGTTGCAGGGGAGCGCTGGAGCCTATCTCAGCTACATTTGGACGGAAGGCGGTGTACACCATGGACAAATCGCCACCTCATCACAGCACTTGACACGTGTCATCGCTTTATATGCCAAAAGCTTTTCCAGCATCTTAATTCTGCAATATAAAATAGAAAAGTAAATAAGGGCACTCATATTTCTCAGTTTTGTGGATATACTGTAGCAAGGCAAGGAAAGGTACATGTATTTATTGAGCTCAATCCATACATAAGGTAATTTAAAGTGTTTTATAGATCAGGGCTGGAATTTAACAGCGGCAACTACGGCATTTGCCGCGACCACCTATGCACCATGAATTGATTAACGTGGACCCCGACTTAAACAAGTTGAAAAACTTATTCGGGTGTTACCATTTAGTGGTCAATCATACGGAATATGTACTGTACTGTGCAATGTACTAAAAAAATGTTCAATCAATCCTTCAAAACCCTCGTCATTTGCTGTAATGCCCTAAAAATTGACCAACATTTACGGCAACAACATGCCGTGACCAACCTTGACTTTTTACTTGTTAATGGAGTAGGGAAGTAACGATGAACTGTATAAAGATAGACTATGGTAAAATTCCAGGCGGTCAGTAACACCGTTTAATTTGTATATACCGAAAAGCCGTCATTTAGTAATGTATTTTGGGCAACTGCTTACTTCCTGAATACTGAAGCGCCACAGAGAAAACATGGCGCCGACTCCATGGACTTTGTTTTGAAAATGTTTCATCCATCCTTCCATTTTCTACCGCTTATTCCCTTCGGGGTCGTGAGGGGCACTGTTCCCTACGAACTAATTGTTTCAATTGCTTCTAATTTTGTGGAGTCTCGGTGTTCAGTTAAGAGCGCAAGGAGGAGAACAATATTTGATGTTGAGGTTTAGCTCGGTTGGTAGAGTGGCCGTGCCAGCAACTTGAGGGTTGCAGGTTCGATTCCCACTTCCGTCATCCTAGTCACTGCCGTTGTGTCCTTGGGCAAGACACTTTACCCACCTGCTCCCAGTGCCACCCAAACTGGTTTGAATGTAACTTAGGTAATGGGTTTCACTATGTAAAGCGCTTTGAGTCACTAGAGAAAAAGCGCTATATAAATATAATTCAATTCAATTCAATTTTTCATTTGGGACTGAGTGTTACCATTCATAAGGCAATTTGTCGGGAACGTAGTGACAACTTGTTTGCAAAGTTTGTAGTTTGTTTACTGGGATATTCACTCGTTCTTTATTTAATTGCTAACTTCATTAGTGTTCCAATAACATCAATACTAGCTAAAAATCATTTGTCTTCTCATCGAATTGAACGCTGGCTCAGTTGTCCAGGAGGCACACAGATTGTGTGTTAGATGTGAGGTGTTACTCCTCTTTAGTTGTGTTGGCCAAACTGTTGCTCCAAAGTACATGGTTGTTGTTGAACAACAAAGCTGGTTTATTTTACATTATCTTCATAAGCCAAACTGCTTTCTGTTTTATATTGATATCCAAAAGTTAACTCACAATACAAAGGTCCTGAGTAGTCTTGGGTTCAATCCCGGGCTGGGGATCTTTCTGTGTGGAGTTTGCATGTTCTCCCCGTGACTGTGTGGGTTCCCTCCAAGTACTCCCGCTTCCTCCCACTGCCAAAAACATGCACTTGGGGATAAGTTGATTGGCAACACTAAATTGGTCCTAGTGTGTGAATGTGAGTGTGCATGTTGTCTGTCTATCTGTGTTGGCCCTGTGATGAGGTGGCGACTAGTCCAGGGTGTACCTCGCCTTCCGCCCGAATGCAGCTGAGATAGGCTCCAGCACTCCCACATCCCCAAAAAGAGACAAGCTATAAAAAAATGGATGGCTGGAACACCATGTTTTTTTTCATTCCACAAAGTCCTATGCGAATGACTTGACCTCATATATAAACACTATTTTTAGTTATGGCGACAAAAAGTGCAGTTATATCTTATCCATAAGATGTCATCTTGCGAATTTTTCAAATGTATTTTAATTTATTTATAGTATTATATTGTTTCTGCCATATTACTTTGTTTATCATGCTTGTGTTGCTTTCATATGCTAATTCAGCTTTCTATTTGAGGTAAATATATGCATTTTGAATGTGTGTGTTTAAAAAAAAAAAAAAATTGGTCAAAGGATTTCAGTGTAAGTAGTTTTTGAAAATTTGGAGCACATTTAGAATTACCGTGATAATAATCCATCCATTTTCTACCGCTTGTCCCTTTTCATGTGGCAGGAAGTGCTGCAGCCTATCTCAGCTGCATTCGAGCTGAAGGCGTGTACACCCTGGACAAGTCGCCACCTCATCGCAGGGCCAACACAGATAGACAGACAACATTCACACACTAGGGCCAATTTTAGTGTTGCCAATCAACCGATCCCCAGGTATAATTACCATGATCATTTTGGTCACAATAACCATGAGCACTGCTTCAAGGCAACACTTGCCTTGACCTTTAAGGCCTGCTGAAATTACATTTTCTTATTTAAACGGGGATAGCAGGTCCATTCTATGTGTCATACTTGATCATTTCGCGATATTGCCATATTTTGCTGAAAGGATTTAGTAGAGAACATCGACAATAAAGTTCGCAACTTTTGGTGCTGATAAAAAAGCCTCGCCTTTACAGGAAGTCGCAGACGATGACATCACAAGGGTGAGGGCTCCTCATGTCCTCACATTGTTTTTAATGGGAGCCTCCAGCAGCAAGAGCTATTCGGACCGAGAAAACGAGAATTTCCCCATTAATTTGAGTGAGGGTGAAAGATTTGTGAATGATGATATTGATAGCAAAGGACTAAAAAAAATAAATAAATAAAATAAAGTAAAAAAAAAAAGGTGATTGCATTGGGAAGGATTCAGATGTTTTTAGACATGTTTACTAGGATAATTCTGGGAAATCCCTTATCTTTCTATTGTGTTGCTAGTGTTTTAGTGAGATTAAATAGTACCTGATAGTCGGAGGGGTGTGTCCGCGGGTGTCTTGAGGCCAGTGTCTGAATGAAGTCGACGGCAGATACAAGGACGGCGCAAACTCCACAATTCTCCGGTAAGAGGTGACTTTTTAACACAATTTTCTCACCAAAACCTGCCGGTTGACAAGTGGTCGGGATCCATGTTCGCTTGACCGCTCTGATCCATAGTAAAGCTTCACCTCCGGGAATTTTAAACAAGGAATCACTGTGTGTTTGTGTGGCTAAAGGCTAAAGCTTCCCAACTCCATCTTTCTACTTTGACTTCTCCATTATTAATTGAACAAATTGCAAACGATTCAGCAACACAGATGTTCAGAATACTGTGTAATTGCCAGAATACTGTGTAATTGCGCGATGAAAAGAGACGACGTTTAGCCGCAAATGGTACTGCGCTAATATTTCCTGACAGTCCATGACGTCACGCGCACGCGTCATCATTCGGCTACGTTTTCAAAAAGAAACCCCGCGGGAAATTTAAAATTGCAATTTAGTAAACTAAACCGGCCGTATTGGCATGTGTTGCAATGTTAATATTTCACCATTGATATATAAACTATCAGACTGCGTGGTCGGTAGTAGTGGGTTTCAGTAAGCCTTTAAAAAATTTAAATTTGAGGCCTGTAGATGCATGAAATTATAAGCCAAAAAATCCCATCCATCCATCCATTTTCTACAGCTTGTCCATTTTGAGGTGGTGGGGTGTCGCTGGAGCCTATCTCTGCTGCATTCGGGCGGAAGGCGGGGTACACACGAGACAAGTCGCCACCTCATCAAAGGGCCAACACAGAGGCGTGTAGATGCATGAAATTACAAGCATTAACAAAAAAAAAAGGAAAAAAACTTTTCATAAAAGTAATCACAAATTATTATTTTTGGTTGAATATCGTTTATTTTTTAGTTGCGAATACTTTTTTGTTTGGTTGCATAAAATGACAAATTGATATAGTCACACAAAGGAAAAAAAGTATGCGATGACAAAAGTAAACTCTAGGAGGTAGTGTCGCACCAGCACACTATACAGGCAACGATGAAGAAGCAGATGCGGAAATGGGCGTCGGGACGAAATTAAATATACAAATGGCGGGGGACAGAGACGGCGGTCTCACAGTGGACTGTGATAAAAGTAAACATGTTTGAGAGCTCAGTAGAACGTTTTCAAGGAGCGAAAAGATGGCTCCGTATTACAGCAACACAATGGACGTAGCCAGGCAAGTCTAACTCAAACGAGTTCAACACAGCTTGCTTTGTTTAGGCAAAACTGGCTAACCCAGTCACTAAGCGACATTTATGTATTTCAATACAAATATGCATACTTAAAGGCTAATATAATATCGTAAGACGCGTTAATAATATCATATTTTGATGACATTCTGTGAGTAAATGGAATGGTCTACCTGCTATCTTGCTGGCTGTGTAACATCCCTGGACGACTGAGACGATGTCTAATGGCAAGATTATCCCAGACACGCCGCTGGCTGTTGACTTCTGGAAAGTTCGTAAATGTCCAGGGACGCGACTTTTCTTCCTGTCTCACATGCACAGCGACCACACGGTGGGCCTCACCTCCACTTGGACAAACCGACCCATCTACTGCTCACCTGTCACTGCCTCTCTGCTCAGAGTTAAACTGGGGGTAAGTGTGCCTTTATTTGTGATGGAGAACATATGTTAATGAACGATATAATACATGTGGATGGAATCAAATACATCATGCAAACCAACCAAGCATCTTCTGGAAGATTATTTCATTACACTTGAACCCCCTGAATGTGGTAAAGAGGAACTGAACTTTTTTTTTTTGGCTTGTTGTCCACAATCATTATGATGATGGGTGGATTTTTAAAAAAATACATTCTAAATATGAAATACCAGTAAATAAAAGTCTGATTACAGCGCAGCCAGTGAACGTTCCATTATACCAATCAATCAATCAGTGTTTGTTTATATAGCCTTAAATCACTAGTGTCTCAAAGGGCTGCATAAACCACAACAACATTCTCGGTAGAGCCCACATAAGAGCAATGAAAACTCACCCCAGTGGGACGTCGGTGACAGTGACAATGATGACTATGAGAAACCTTGGAGAGAACCGCATATGTGGGCAACCATGCCCCCCCCCCCCCCCAGGGGACCGAAAGCAATGGATGTCGAGCGGGTCTAACATGATACTGTGAAAGTTCAATCCATAGTGGATCCAACACAACCGTGAGGGTCCACTACAAAGCGGATCCAACACAGTAGCGAGAGTCCCGTCCATAGTGGAGCCAGCAGGAAACCATCCCAAGCGGAGGCGGATCAGCAGCTCATAAAATCAGATAAATAACCATCGCCAACAATACTCAATTTATGTTTTGTGACTTGAGTAAACAGAGTATTGGTGATCACTTCTGAATGTGCCTTCCTGTAAGGTTTATTCTAAAACATAAATTAAGCCTCTCACTAGGGCTGGGCAATATGGCCTTCTATTAATATCTCAATATTTTTAGGCCATGTCACGATACACGATATATATGGGGATATTTTGCCTTAGCCTTGAATGAACACTTGATGCATATAATCACACCAGTATGATGATTCTATGTGTATGCATCATTAAAACATTCTTGTTCCATCCATCCATTTTCTACCGCTTATTCCCTTTGGGGTCGCGGGGGGCGCCGGTGCCTATCTCAGCTACAATCGGGCGGAAGGCGGCTGACACCCTGGACAAGTCGCCACTTCATCAAAGGGCCAACACAGATAGACAACATTCACACTCACATTCACACACTAGGGCCAATTTGGTGTTGCCAATCAACCTATCCCCAGGTACATGTCTTTGGAGGTGGGAGGAAGCCGGAGTACCCGGAGGGAACCCACGCATTCACGGGGAGGACACAGAAAGATCCCGAGCCCGGGATTTAACCCAGAACTACTCAGGACCTTTGTATTGTGAGGCAGACGCACTAACTCCTCTTCGACCGTGCTGCGTATATATATATATATATATATATATATTTATGTATATATAAAATGGCCACTGCGAAGAATGCAGCAGCCGAATTGAGCTACAGTTTACGGGTGGATGATACATAGGCAGGGTCTCCAGGGCCATGCAGCTATTGTTTTGTTTCCTGTGACCAAAGGACACACTTCCATTATGCATATCGGTAGTCTTTATCTTAGTTGTCTTTTACGCACTTCAGTTTGACTCAAACGTGTCTTCATTGTAGAAGTGGAGTTTTTTCTTGTTCTGCAACCTCGTCGTCCATTATCGTGCAGGGCTCTATTGATTGTCTTCTTTGAGACTACAATTTCCGATTTGGCCAAGTCATTCACTAGTGTCTTGGCAGTTGTTTTGGGGTCTTTAAACACATCTTTCCATAGCTTTCTTTTTTGAGTCTTTGAAATCTTTCTTTTCTTACCTCTGCCAGGCTTGTTTTCTACCATGTGGCTGTCTTTGGATTTCTTGATAATACTTCTCACTCCAGTTCTTGACACTTGGAAACGCTGTTATAACTTTGTGATATCCTTTTCCTGCTTTGCGTGCATCAATTATTATTTTTCTGAAGTCAAAACTGATTTATTTTTGTTTTTGTCATGAGGATTTCTGAGTCCTGAATCGTCCAGCGCAAACTGAATTTTCTCCACTGCTCTACAGGGCTCTCTTACAGAACCAGTGTTAACTGACTTCAAATATGTTTGATTAATTGAGCAAATGGTTTCCAACACTTGCTGTCTTTCAAACTGGTGGGAATTTTTAAGGGGAGTAATAATTTTGACTATGGTGGTTTTTGTTTATTTTGTGAGATAGCTTTGTTCCTGTGTGCAAATCAAATATTAAAAGCATCTCAAATGAAAGCATGATGTTTGGTAAAGCTGCGTTAAAAATGCATTGCTCTTTTTAAGAGCATTTGGAAAATACTGAATTAAAAATAACATTTAAAGGGTGGGTGTTAATAGTTCTGTCTTCAACTGTATTTTAACAAATACTAAATACTGATTACATGTGTACAGTGTATATATTGTATCTGCAAATGTAGTTCTGTTGTAGTTGAAACAAGTTTAAACAAATACTGATACCGATAAAAAGAGGCCGATACCAATAGACGTCAAAATGCCAAATAGCGCCACCGATAATTGGCCCAGCCAATAATAGGTCGATCTCTAGTAGAAAATAAATTAAATAAAGTTTTTCTGTGGCTGACAAAATGGAATTCAAAGAAAATTCTGAATCATCACACTTGATTCATAATATTTGATTTTCCTAACAATTTTTTTTTCTTTGCAGGTGAAGGAGCAGTGGATCCACCCATTAGAACTGGATAACTCCTACCTTCTATCTCTGGATGACGTTGGCAAAGAGAAGATGACAGTTACTCTAATTGATGCCAACCACTGTCCAGGGGCTGTCATGTTCCTCTTTGAGGGTTACTTCGGTTCTATACTTTACACTGGTTAGTGTTGCACACACACATAAAAGTTATCTTACACAACTTTTGCTTTTTAATTGCCATCATATGAGTAGGCCTGGGATGATAACACATTTTTCCTGGACCATATATTGTCTCACAAACAATTGTCGATAAACGATATGTCAGTATTATAGACTAATCATTGACTATTACTAGTAATATAGTAATAATAACTAATAATAAACAAATCAATAATATGTAATACTAATATTACAACTAACCATTTCAATTGCAATCAACTTTTATTTCTCGTTAGTATTTTTTACTACTAATGGGAAGGTGAATAACCTTAATTATTTTAAATAAGTAAAGAAGCGTAAAAATAAAATGGACACTCAATCTCTGTTAGTAAAAATTACTCTTCAATAAACATTGTACATCTTCAAGTGCAGATTTTTTTCCCATCTAGAAAAGCGGTCAAATGGTTTGTTTTGATGTCGTTTTTTTGTCTCCATCACTTTCCAACAAATTTGCAAACTGGCTCATTCGTCTGTGTCGATGGGCTCATGTTTCTTATTCAGTTTAAACCAAAATATTCCCATTCAGAAACAGTTGGGTTTACAAACATCTTTTTTTCCTTCTTAACTTCTGTTACTTTGCGATGCTTTTCACTAGTGAGTAGCCACATTGTGTCCTTGCATCCTGTGTGTGTGGGTGTGAAAGTATGTGAGTGAGCGAGCAAGCTTTCAGGCTCCTCTCATCCCACCAAGATAAAGATTGTAAAAAGCTGACAAGAGGGTTCATTGCAGTCATGTACTTATACTATTGAATAAAACTGCTCAGGTACTGAGAGCTAAGCTCACAATGAACCTTATTGCACCCTGATTGGAAGCAACAGGTGACGAAAACAAACCCATACGGACATGGTTAATTTATCGTTGTAGAGTTAATTTTTATCTACTGATTAATAGATTTATTGACTGATCTGCCCAGTTCTGCTTGTGAGATCAAAAATATGCTAGTGCTGTACTAACTTGATGTTTTGTTAACTACAACAATTTCAGGTGATTTCAGGTATTCCCCATCAATGCTGCGTGATCTTTGCCTTATTACAAGCGCCACAATCAATGTTCTGTACTTGGACAACACCAACTGTGACCCCAATCGCGTGATCCCCACGAGAAAGCAAGCCACTCAGCAAATTAAGGAGATCATCCGCAGCCACCCTGACCATAATGTAGTCTTAGGTAACTTTGTTTACTATTTTTTTTCTATTTTCAGTTTATGTCGAGCTCCTTCAATGTGGCCAGGTCTCATCCAAAGTTTTTGTAAATGGAAACACAACACTTCAAATGCATGTGCAACCACACAACTAATGGCTTACTCCCAAATTAAGATACTCTGATGCATTAAACCGTACATTAATATTGTATTACATTACTAGAATGAGCTAAAATGCCTTGTTAGATGAAGAATTGGGATTTAGGAGGAACTATATAGTCTAATTCAGGGGTAGGGAACCTATTGCTTTTGAGCCAGATGTGACTCCCTCGATGACTGTATCTGGCTCTCAAATAAATCTTAACTGACATCCCTTAACACAGTGGTTCTCAAATGTGGGTACGCGTACCCCTGGGGGTACTATAAGGTATGCCAAGGGGTACGTGAAATTTTTGTAAATATTCTGAAAATAGCAACAATTCAAAAAGCCTTTATAAATATATTTATTGAATAATACTTAAAAAAATATGAATGTAAGTTCATAAACTGTGAAAAGAAATGCAACAATGCAATATTTAGTGTTGACAGCTAGATTTTTTTGTGGACATGTTCCTTAAATACTGATGTTAAAGATTTTTTTGTGAAGAAATGTTTAGAATTAAGTTCATGAATCCAGATGGATCTCTATTACAATCCCCAAAGAGGGCACTTTAAGTTGATGATTACTTCTATGTGTAGAAATATTTATTTGTAATTGAATCACTTGGTTAATTTTCAACAAGTTTTTAGATATTTTTATACATTTTTTTCCAAATAGTTCAAGAAAGACCACTACAAATGAGCAATATTTTTGCACTGTTATACAATTTAATAAATCAGAAACTGATGACATAGTGCTGTATTTTACTTCTTCTCTTTTTTCAACACAAAAATGATTTGCTCTGATTAGGGGGTACTTGAATTAGAAAAATGTTCACAGGTGGTACATCACTGAAAAAAGGTTGAGAACCACTGCCTTAACACAACAAGTATTGAATAATTCTGCTGGTAATCACAGTGTTAAAAATAAAGTTCAAAATATAAAACATTTTCATGCATTTTAATCCTTCCATCCGTTTTCTACCACACCTGTTCAAGAAGTCGCATTAACAGATAAGAAGTATTTTATTTATTATTGGTTAGCTTCAAAATAACAATATTAAAAATAATAAGAGACTTATTATAATCTAAAAATGTTAGTCTTAGTTAAAAATGCATGCATTTAGTTGTATTCAGTGTTAAAAAATATATGGCTCTCACGGAAATACATTTTAAAATATTTGGCTTTAGTGGCTCTCAGCCAAAAATGTGACAAACTCCTGGTCTAGTTCAACCCTTCACTACTTGGTACTATTTATATAGTATGTGCTTTGAACTGTAGAATTAAACTACTTTGTTGAATTCTGCAGGCCTCTATGCGCTGGGCAAAGAGTCCCTGCTCGTGGATTTGGCCATGGAATTTCAAACTTGGATTGAGGTTAGCTCTGAGAGAATGAACACCCTCAAATTGCTGGAACTCCCTGACGTTTTCACCACTGACCCGGGTGCTGGGCGTATCCGAGTCGTGGAGCAGAGAGAGATTTCCTTTTCTGCCTTGTGCCAGTGGAACAAGGAAGAGCCCACCCTGGCTATCTATCCCACCAGCAGGCCCCTGGTCTCCTTTCATCCCAAAGTCCATGTGGTGCCCTACTCCGATCACTCATCTCATCAAGAGCTGATAGACTTTGTCTCCGGACTCAAACCTTTGTCTCTTGTGCCTATTATAGGGAATGGCATTCCAGGAAGCCTCTCTGCCTTACTCCCTGGCAAAAGGCATGAGATATTGGTGCCGGAATCAGTACGACGATACATGGGGAGGCTGCCTGAAAACAATATGAAATCATCAGCCTCTTCAAACTGTCGTCACCAACATGTCCGACCGCTTGCCCCAAAAGGAGTAGTGTTTGAATCTCCTGTAAGTTTAGCCAAGTCAGGCTCGAAAGCGGGGTGTCTGGATCAAGATTCTTCCTCTGAGGAAGAGGAGGAGATGGACATAGAGATTGTTGAAAAACAATGTGACTATATCCCTGGCGATTCAAACAAGAAACTCACCGCTTATAGAAACCGACGTGAACCTGTCGACCCGTGGAGCATCAACATTGTAAGGACCATCCCGGAGGAAATGTTGTTGGCACACTCGATAACGCTCAGTCAACTCAGTCAGAGCAACTTTGCACCTGCGGTGATTGTGAGGAACACGAATGTATGCTTACGGCCGCTCTGGTGCACAGAAAAGTCCATTGATGAGACATCGTCAAATGGTAATTACAGTCAGCCTGGTGAATATCCACATGTTGGTAACAGCACACCAAGGTCAGATGATGACAGCATGAGTGAGTGTGAAGGACAAGCTGCCCTGCAGCACTCCAAACACTTGACACAAAACAACAGTGAATCTTTGTTCCACTCAAGTGTTGATAGCCAATCCTGCACTTCATTAAGTTCCTTAAAAGAGACTTATACAGAACAGCTTGAAAACAAGATTTTGAGTGAACTAATTTTCACAGAAGACGACATAAAGGTATACTGCCTCCTGAAGAAGAGTGATGTGCAGATGTCTGCTGTTTGTCCTGTACACAAGCAAGATACGCTTACATCTCTGACTAAATGACCCGATGTCCACATATTTAACTTCCTCAAAAAGCCTTTTCTTTGTTTTCCTTGTGTTTTTCTAAACGTGCACCTATAAACACATCTCAGTATATGTAGCATTTCTCTTTGGCGCCTGTACTTAGGGATAGGAATCGAAAACCGGTTGTTGTTCAGAACCATTTTACAGTGTATCAATTTCTTGGAATTGCTTGAAATGTTTTCAAAGCAATTATTTTAATGATTACAGTGGGCGGGAATGCTGTCATTGCCAAACATCAGACAGCAACATGGCGGCAGAAACGCTCCAAAGTCTTTTTACAAGAAAATATTGCAACACCGCTACTTGTAAACATTGCAAGGCTACTATTTCATCTAGAGATGGACACTCGAGCGATTTGGCAAAACATTTAAACACAAAACATTAATTAACTATAAGTGAATGTCGCTTTTCTGAACCGGTCTGATCTCATCCCAGCAGCAGTCACCTGGCGTGAATACAACAGATACTAACACCGCATATAAAGTCGACACTATTATTTGTGAAATTTAAGTGAATGCCTTCTCATTAAAACAGGCATTTTAAAAGACAGATGTTTGCTGATTCCAAGGCGGGTAGTACAGGCTCCAGTTCACGTCTGCCGCTAGACAAATGTCACCGAGCAACGACTATATTTGCGATCAGAAGTTAGCACCCATTTGCCACAGAAGACACAATTTTTGTAGGTAGGTGAATGTTCAATTTTAGTCAGACAAAAGTTGCATATTTCCCCCAATCAGATCTTCACAGTCATTATGTATAAGTCCATTGATGTCAGCAGTTCAATTTTAAATGTGAAACTAATTTATTAACTAACTGAGATAAACCATGCCTTTATTCCTTATAATAATGATGATCATGGCTAACAATTTTTGAAATTCCACATTTTCTGAGATTTTCAGTTTAAGGTTTTCCTAAGCCTGGACATTTCGCTTCCAATGGTCAAAGCGAAAATAGGCCAAACACCGTTTTTTACCACACTACTGGTGAGGAATTCAGCATCATACCGCCATACATAAATATAAGTCGCGTGACTAATTCAGCTAACATGCAGCTCTACGGGCTTCACAGTGGAAGAGGGGTTAGTGCGTCTGCCTCACAATACAAAGGTCCTGCAGTCTTGGGTTCAATCCCAGGCTCGGGATCTTTCTGTGTGGAGTTTGCATGTTCTCCCCGTGAATGCGCGGGTTCCCTCCAGGTACTCCGGCTTCCTCCCACTTACAAAGACATGCACCTGGGGATAGGTTGATTGGCAACACTAAATTTGCTCTAGTGTGTGAATGTTGTCTGTCTATCTGTGTTGGCCCTGCGATGAGGTGGCGACTTGTCCAGGGTGTACTCCACCTTCTGCCCGATTGTAGCTGAGATAGGCGCCAGCGACCCCAAAAGGGAATAAGCGGTAGAAAATGGATGGATGCAGCTCTACATCTTTTATAGACATTTGTAACCTTAAAACATTATAAAAAGGTAATTTCCTACAGATTTTTGCTATTTCCAGGTACAACTACCGTATTTTTCGGACTATAAGTCACATTTTTTTTCATAGTTTGGCCAGGGGTGCGACTTATACTCAGGAGCGACTTATGTGTGAAATTATTAACACATTACCGTAAAATATCAAATAAAATTATTTAGCTCATTCACGCAAGAGACTAGACAGATAAGATTTCATGGGATTTAGCAATTAAGAGTGACAGTTTGTTTGGTAAATGTATAGCATGTTCTATATGTTATAGTTATTTGAATTAAACTTACCATAATATGTTACATACCAGGCACCCTCTCAGTTGGTTATTTATGTGTCATATAACGTACACTTATTCAGCCTGTTGTTCACTATTCTTTTTTATTTTAAATTGCCTTTCAAATGTCTATTCTTGGTGTTGGGTTTTATCAAATACATTTCCCCGAAAATGCGACTTATACTCCAGTGCGACTTATATATGTTTTTTCCCTTCTTTATTATGCATTTTCGGGAGGTGCGATTTATACTCCGAACAATACAGTAATTCCTCCTAGATATTTCATCTGATCGCTTTCAAACTTTACCCAGACAGATTAGACATGGAGGATGCTACGTTTTGATGCACTTGGGTTTTAATGATAGTACGCGGGCGAACTATGGTGACAAGGAGATGATACGGCTGACTGCAAATATAGTTGTGTGGGTCATGGCGTGCGCTGATCATCCTCTCAATGTACGATCTTTGGTCATGCAGAGCTGAACCCGCTACAACTCCAGACGACAACGTAACACAATGAAGTCCAGTTTTACTTTTAAAAATCATCAATCCAAAATGTGCTGTCAACATAACATTAACAATAAATTATACTGACATAACAATACTGATTTCACCTGAATGAAATTGATGTAAAACCTCCCATAGCCCTCGTGCCACGTGATCTAGGACATGAACAATGAAAGGTCAAAAGTTCAAATTCATGTCGGAGTTAAAGGTTTTATATATATGTTTTAATCATGTTTAAAAACTATTTTAAAGCGGATTGGTCATTGCGTTGCTCAAGGGAATATTATTTATATGGTGCTGGTATACCGATGATTTCAGTCTTTCATAGCTCCTCCTGGACCACCATGTTTTGACATGGTATTTGTTAAATCCTGGTTAAGGCCCTCGTTAAGAAACATTGGTCAATAACTATTAGATTTGCTTTGGAGTAAATTTTGCTCCAAAGTCACATTCATAACTAGTTTTGTGAGTACAACTGCAAACGGTTTGTTTATGGAGACTTTCCCAGAATGCAAATGATTGCTGATGATTTTGATTTTGTGTTATTTGCCTCCCCAATTCACATTACTTTTCACATAAACATTGCACAGAACACGTTTAGTTATTGTGTGTCAAAATACTTTCAAATGTTCTTATTAAGTACTAGACATTGAATATTGTGGAGTGTTTTACTATTATTATTTTTAATACAAGTTATTTATTTTATTTCTGCTTGTATTTCTTTTATTTCTGTGTTATCGTTGTGTTGGGGATATGGATCCCCTTGGGTCTGAACTAAAATGACTATTATTTCCTGAAAAACTGATTTCTATTCAAAATGGCATTGTTGTTTTGGAAATAGAAATCCAATTAAAAAAATGTATATCATACAATATTTACTGATATTGTTGTATGAATTTTCTTTGTACTTTTTTCAATTTCTTATATACATATAAACCCTGTTTCCATATTAGTTAGGAAATTGTGTTACCTGTAAATATAAACGGAATACAAAGATTTGCAAATCGTTTTTAACCCATATTCAATTGAATGCACTACAAAGACAAGATATTTGATGTTCAAACTCAAACTTTTTTTTTTTTGCAAATAATATTTAACTTAGAATTTCATGGCTTCAACACATGCCAAAGTAGTTGGGAAAGGGCATGTTCACCACTGTGTTACATCACCTTTTCTTTTAACACTCAATAAACGAATGGGAACTGAGGACACTAATTGTTGAAGCTTGTTTTATGTAGAGCTTTAGTCGTTCAACAGTCCGGGGTCTCCGCTGTCATATTTTACGCTTCATAATGCGCCACACATTTTCTCTTTTTTCACGAAGCCACGCTGTTGTACACGTGCTGAATGTGGCTTGGCATTGTCTTTCTGAAATAAGCAGGGGCGTCCATGAAAAAGACGACGCTTAGATGGCAGCATATGTTGTTCCAAAACCTGTATGTACCTTTCAGCATTATTGGTGCCTTCACAGACGTGTAAGTTACCCATGCCTTGGGCACTAATGCACCCCCATACCCTCACAGATGCTGGCTCTTGAACTTTGTGTCGATAACAGTCTGGATGGTTCACTTCCCCTTTGAAACGTGGACTCGTCAGACCACAGAACACTTTTCCACTTTGCAGCAGTCCATCTTAGATGATCTCAGGCCCAGAGAAGCCGGCGGCGTTTTTGGAGGTCGTTGATAAATGGTTTTCGCTTTGCATAGTAGAGCTTTAACTTGCACTTACAGATGTAGCGACCAACTGTATTTAGTGACAGTGGTTTTCTGAAGTGTTCCTGAGCCCATGTGGTGATATCCTTTAGAGATTGATGTTGATTTTTGATACAGTGCCGTCCGAGGGATCGAAGGTCACGGTCATTCAATGTTGGTTTCCGGCCATGCCGCTTACGTGGAGTGTTTTTTCCAGATTCTTTGAACCTTTTGATGATACTATGGACCATAGATGTTGAAATCCTTATATTTCTTGCTATTACACTTTGAGAAACGTTGTTCTTAAACTGTTTGACTATTTGCTCACGCAGTTGTGGACAAAGGGGTGTACCTCGCCCCATCCTTTCTTGTGAAAGACTGAGCATTTTTTGGGAAGCTGTTTTTATACCCAATCATGGGACCCGCCTGTTCCCAATTAGCTTGCACGCCGTTGGGATGTTCCAAAAAAGTGTTTGATGAGTATTCCTCAACTTTATCAGTATTTATTGGCACCTTTCCCAACTTTTTTATCACGTGTTGCTGGCATCAAATTTTTAAATTAATGATTATTTGCACACAAAAAAAAATATTTATCAGTTTGAACATCAAATATGTTTTCTTTGTAGCATATTCAACTGAATATGGGTTGAAAATTATTTGCAAATCATTTTATTCCGTTTATATTTACATCTACCTCAATTTCCCAACTCACATGGAAACGGGGTTTGTATATATATATATATATATATATATATATACTGTATATATATATATATATATATATATATATGTCTGTCTATCTGTGTTGGCCCTGCGATGAGGTGGCGACTTGTCCAGGGTGTACACCGCCTTCTGCCCGATTGTAGCTGAGATAGGCGCCAGCGCCCCCCGCAACACCAAAAGGGAATAAGCGGTAGAAAATGGATGGATATATATATATAAGATAGATAGATAGATCCTATTGCACTGAGGCCATTCAGTCTGAGGGTGGCAGCCTTTTCTAAGCTATTACAACCACTTTTAATGTCCATTTTCTGCAATCCACTGGGTTTAGTTATATTGTTGTGATTTAGGAGATTATGTTAGACCAGTGGTTCTCAACCTTTTTTTAGTGATGTACCCCCTGTGAACATTTTTTCAATTCAAGTACCCCCTAATCAGAGCAAAGCATTTTTGGTTGAAAAAAAGAGATAAAGAAGTAAAATACAGCACTATGTCATCAGTTTCTGATTTATTAAATTCTATAACAGTGCAAAATATTGCTAATTTTTAGTGGTCTTTCTTGAACTATTTGGAAAAAAAGATACAAAAATAACTAAAAACTTGTTGAAAAATAAGCAAGTGATTCAATTATAAATAAATATTTCTACACATAGAAGTAATCATCAACTTAAAGTGCCCTCTTTGGGGATTGTAATAGAGATCCATCTGGATTCATAAAATTAAAATAAATCTTTAAAATCAATATTTATGGAACATGTCCACAAAAAATGTAGCCGTCAACACAGAATATTGCATTGTTGCATTTATTTTCTCAGTTTATGAACTTACTGTGACGGACTCCTGCCGTCGTCGTGCGGGTTCCCAGGACCACAAAGGAAGGACATTGCTTTCAAGCAGGTTTGACTCGCTTTATTTTTCAATCAAAGCTCGTCTGCGGGCTGGTCGCTTTTCAGCTCCTTCTCCACTGCTCGCTCCTCGGTCGCTTTCAGCCGCCCCCGTCGTCACTGCTGCGGGTTCTCCTCCTCCTTCTGCCTCACTCTCCTCCGCTGATGCCCTTTTATACAGCCAGAGGAGATTCATTGATTGTGTGTAGGTGCGCGATCCACGCACCTGAACTCGATTGTGGCGTTGCTCCCGGCATGCACCGCCTCCTTGCCGCCATCTTGGGCCGGGCTCCAGCGTGCCCTGCCCCACTGCTCGTTCGCCGGCTGCGCCTCTCCACATACTACCTCGCCAGTCACAACCCCGGAACTCCAACCGGCCAAGCCAACTCCCCCCTCCTTTTTTTGAAGGGGTGGGAAATGAAGACTGCCACGGCCACCTGTCTTCTCATTTTCTTCTTCCATTTCGCCTTTCTCCTTGTCTTTTTCTTCTTTGTCCTTTTCTTCGTCCTCTGACCTTTTCTTTGTCTTATTCTTCGTCCTCTTTGACCTTTTCTTTGTCTTCTTCTTCTTCCTCTTTGACCTTTTCTTTGGCTTCTTCTTCTTCGTCTTTGTCTTCCTCTTCTTCGTCCTCTTGGACTTCTTCTTCATCCTCTTTACCTTCTTTTTCTTCTTCACCCTCCTTGACTTCCTTATTCGTCCTCTTTGACTTCTTCTTCCTCTTCTTCTTCCTCCTCTTCCTCTCGACCAACCTCCTCTTCTTTGGGGAGGGTGGGGGGGCACTCGCCGCCTCCCCCCACCTGGTCCGCCAGTACCTGCAGGAGCTGCAATTGTTGGCGGGACTCCTCGAGCCGCTGCCGGCTGCCTGCCGCCAGCTCGGTGAACACGCCGACGAGCGCTCAGAGAAAATCGTCCTCCCTCGCCTCCGATGGTCCTTCCGGGTTGGGTGCCAAATGTACACGAATCTCGCCGTCGTCGTGCGGGTTCCATGGACCATCAAGAAAGGACATGTTGAAGCAGGTTTGACTCTTGTTTATTTTTCAATAACAAGCTGTCTTCAGATCTGGTCGCTTTTCAGCTCCTTCTCCGCTGCTTGCTCCTCGGTCGCTTTCAGCCGCCCCCGTCGTCGTTGTTTGCGGCTCGCTCTCTGTTGCTCTCGCTCTTCAGGTACTGCTGCGGGCTCTCCTCCTTCTGCCTCACCCTCCTCCACTGCTGCCCTTTTATACAGCCAGAGGAGATTCATTGATTGTGTGTAGGTGCGAGATCTACGCACCTGAACTCGATTGTGGCGTCACTCCCGGCACGCCCCGCCTCTCCGCTCGGCCGCATTCTCCGCCTCCTTGCCGCCATCTTGAGCTGGGCTCCAACGTGCCGTGCCCCGCTGCTCGTTTGCCGGCTGCGCCTTTCCACACTTACATTCATAGTTTAAGTATTATTCAATAAATATATTTATGAAGGATTTTTGAATTGTTGCTATTTTTAGAATATTTTCCAAAAATCTCATGTACCCCTTGGCATACCTTCAAGTACCCCCAGGGATACGTGTACCCCCATTTGAGAACCACTGAGTTAGATACATAAGTTGTACAACAATGTGTTGAGTAAAGCATGCTGACTGCTGAACAGGAATACTTCAGGACAACAATGAAATTCCCTCTCCTCCTTTTCCCATTGTAGTAAATATGATAGTAAAGTCTGTGTGACCCTGAGCAGCATATGTGCTGTGGAAAATAAGATCATAAAATGTTACACTCGTTTTTCATCGCAGCTCTCGACATGCACAAAAGCAGATACCTTAAAATGAAGGTCGCGTGCTATGTTTGAAAATGAAGAATGTTGTGTCTTGAGTAAGGAGTGGATCCCAAGATGCAGAGACGGTAGGCGGAGATGTCTTTAATAAGTTCAAAAGGGATAACTCAAGGCGATGGGGCAAAAGCGCACACCATGGAAGAGGACTAAACTGAAGGAGGACTCGATGGTCAGCAACAGGTTCGACAAAAACTTCTCTCGCTTACTGGGGAACTAGGGAACAAAAACACCAGGAGTAAGCGATCTTGGAGCTGTGGGCCCAGTTCAGGACCTCCGGTGGGCCATCTACTTTTCCGCCGCTAGTCTGCGGAACTCGATCGCAAAGTCCGTGACGCTGTTTCTTCCTTGTTTCAAGCGGAGTAGAGATCTTGCTGCTTCGCGCCCAGGCAAGTCACGCATAAATATACTTTTCATGGCTTTGGAAAAGGCAGCATACGAGGCACACACCGGGGATTGGCGTGTCCATTCGGCGGTGGCCCAGGCCGCTGCTCTACCACTCAAGTGGGACATGATGAAAGCCACACGGGCTCTTTCAGAGACAAATGAAGTAGGTGAGAGTTCGAAGTGTAGTTCGCACTGAGTGAGGAAGGAGAAAACTTCCCTTGAGTCGCCTGAGAAGCGCTCGGGTCTGGACAGAGGTGGACAAGCTGCGGTTGGGGGGCTGTCTGGCAACGGGACATCTGCGGGACGAGAAGGTCCTCTCTGGATCTCTGGATCGGCTGTCGGGGTGGTCATCGCCTGCAGAGCGGTGAGTACACTACTAAGTTGTCTCTCGAGTGCATCCTGTCGGGCGTCTTGTCGTTCTGACATGGATCTAACACAAGCGCCGAGCGCGCTGAAATGTTCCTCTTGTTGCCCTAGTCGGTTGGCTTGTTGTTGTATTGCCGCCTTAATCGGGTCCGACTCCGTGAGATCCATTTATCTGGCATGTTAATCTGTTGTGTCTTGAGTAAGGAGTGGATCCCAAGATGCAGAGACGGGAGGCGGAGATGAATCACAAAAAGAAGATTGTCTTTAATAAGTTCAAAAGGGATAACTCAAGGCGATGGGGCAAAAGCGCACACCATGGAAGAGGACTAAACTGAAGGAGGACTCTCGATGGTCAGCAACAGGTTTGACAAAAACTTCTCTCGCTTACTGGGGAACTAAGGAACAAAAACACCAGAAGTAAGGAATGGTGATAAAGGAGAAGGAACGTACCGAGTTGGTTGGATGCAAGTTGAGCATGCGGACATGGAAAGCACGGGAGTCATTAACCGGCGAGGAGCAGCTGACTGTGGTGAACTTAAATAGAGCCGAGCAGTGAGTAGTCGCAGGTGTGCCTAGTTGGAACTAATGGATGGAGGAAAATAACACAAAAGCAATACGGAGGAGACAGGAAAATACACAACAGAAGAAGTCTACATGCTCCCTGAAAAATAAGAGTACTTTCTTGTTGCTATATTGCATGTTATTTCAAAATTGATTAAAAAAGAGGGGGGGAGTCCATTTCCAACAGATTCTATTGTTTTGGTTGTATTTCTAACTGAGTGAATGCAAGCTTCAATGTGATATTTTTAATAAACCCCTGATTTTAGCTTTGATTGCTTCAAAATGTGAACTTTTACACTTTTAACCAATTTGTCTGCTTTTAATGCCTCTGGTTGGGATCACAGTTCAGTGCTACATAGCAACCCCGTTGGTGTATTATCATTAATATTAAATAGGGTGGGTTGAAAACGGAAATCAAGACAAAAAAACATTCCTAATGAGAAACCATCTAAATCCAATAATCTGTTCCTTAAAAAATATTAACCCTTTTAATTAAGATTAGTTCTAGCCTTTCATCTAGCTGTCGAAAGTATAGCGGCCTGCATGGTACAGATGACCAAATAAACTCAGTTCTCATTGCAGTATTTGCTGGTACCTTGTTTTTGGTATGCCACACTTAGGATGAGATTTTTTGCCAAAAGTTTGTTTTTGTATGGTGTCACGGTTAACATATGGCCAAACACTGTGACCAAAATGCCAGTTTCCCTTCAAATCATTCCCGTGATGAAATGTCCAATTAATTATTTGTATTAGTTTTTTCTAACTTTTGTGTCTGTGTTTAGATGTGTGTGTGTGTAATAACAGTCTGTGGTGTGATTTGTCTTTGCATTAGTTATGTTGTTTGTGTAAACCAGGGGTCCTCAAACTACAGCCCGCGGAAATTCACAAGTAAATTACTATTATAATTATTATTATTTTTTTAAATCTGTCCTTTCGAATCCATTTTCTACCGCTTGTTATTCTCAGTGTCTCCTAGCCGCTCAGGCAAAGCATACTGTCTGAAAATGCATTTTCCTATCGATAACGTGACATCATCACGCTCGGAATATATATACAGCCCGGCCCCCAGCCAAATTAACCCAATATGGCCCCCCGAGTCAATAAGTTTGGTGACTCCTGGTGTAAACTATCATTAGGGTTAAAAATTTCGTTTTTTTTCTCCACACATTGTAAATGACATCTACTTCCCTATTCTTCATTTATCATCACTTTTATCTTTCTTGAATTTAAGTGTTTTAACTTTAAAATTAATGTTAACAACCTGGAAACACTGACTTTAAGTCTCTCGTTGACTCTAATTTGGCCTATTACTGTATGCTACAATGTCACGTTTCGGTGCAGGTGTTGTTGGTCTGGGGCCCAGGATGCACGGACAACAGACGAAGTTCAGGTAAACATGTATTTATTGACAAGACAAAAATAGTGCACATGCAAGAAGCATAGAGAAAACTAAGCAGCATGGAACTATAATTTAAAAATGATCCAGCCAGGTCCGGAGTACTTGTGCAGTTAGAAAATGCAAGGAGTAGCAACAAACAATCCTGATTCAGCCCTGTGTGGAGGAACAGGGCATAAGTAGCAGCCTGATTGGCAAAATATTCTGATTCACAAATGAGTGTTTCATCATACTAAAACCAAAACATCAGCGATGGGAATTATCCGTGGAATTCCGCCGATTTTGGCGCCGCCAGGGTCATTTATATAATATAATGCCAATGTGTGAAGGCACCCGATAGGCTAGCTCTACAATCAGCTGACGACATCAACCAATGACATTGCCCGTCTGCACGCGTTTTTTGCCGACAATATCTAGTCCCTGATCATCAATTATTGTGAGCGTTTCTGAACTCGTATTCTTATAATATATAATTTGTTATAATAGAAGAGAACAAGATTGCGCCGGTGTGTCTGGTTCGCCGCTTGCCTCTGACCACTACTGTCTGTTTTGTGGTTAGTTTGACGTGTGTTTTGAGGACCATCGACTCACTTCTAGTGTATGAACGCCAGGAGTTTTTAAAGAATAGGGGAGTCAGTACAGACATGTGAACTTTACAATGCAAGAGACTGGGATTTACTTTTCCGTGCTAATGCTAACCTACCCGAGTACTTCCGTCGGGTGAACACGCCGCTGCCCAGGAAGCGCAAACGCCGAGGAGTGCAATCCGGCCGACTGGTAAAAGTGAAAGCTTGGTTGGCACATCCTGACGCGGTGAAGATCTCTGCACTTCCCCTGGAGTACAGCGACTGTTTTGGTCGCTATTTATCGCAGCGGGCACTTCGACTGGTTGGCGGGACAGCGGGAGGATCCCTGCGCGCTGCGCCCTCTTCGCTCATAATAATAATAATAATAGATTTTATTTGTAAAAAGCACTTTACGTTGAGCAAACAACCTCAAAGTGCCACAGTGTAAAAAAAAAAATAGTGGTCGGGGCGTGGTTAAGAGGGTAGGAGTATACAGCTAGAATTCACCAAGTCAAGTATTTCATATATATATATATATATATATATATATATATATATATAAGAAATACTTGACTTTCAGTGAATTCTAGCTATATATATATATATATATATATATATATATGTAATGGAAATACTTTAATTTCTGTGTTCATTTATTTACACATATACACACACACATACCACTCATCTACTCATTGTTGAGTTAAAGGCCTACTGAAATTAGATTTTCTTCTTTAAACGGGGATAGCAGGTCCATTCTATGTGTCATACTTGATCATTTCGCGCTATTGCCATATTTTTGCTGAAAGGATTTAGTAGAGAACATCGACGATAAAGTTCGCAACATTTGGTGCCGATAAAGAAGCCTTGCCTTCACCGGTATTAGCAGGCGATATGCGCGTGACGTCACGGGTTGTGGAGCTCCTCACATCTGAACAATGTTTACAATCATGGCCACCAGCAGCGAGAGCGATTCGGACCGAGAAAGCGACAATTTCCCCATTAATTTGAGCGAGGATAAAAGATTTGTGGATGAGGAAAGTGAGAGTGAAGGACTAGAAAAAAAAGAGGGCAGTGAGAGCGATTCAGATAGGGAAGATGCTGTGAGAGGCGCTGTGGGGTTGGCAGGAGCACTCGGCCAGGCCCATCCGCAACAAGGGATAGAGCCATACTGCTTTGAACCCGTGAACCCGACGGTGATGCTGACGATCAGGAGGACGCATATTGATGCTGGAGTAGCACACGACATAGATCGCCTTCAGAATACAGAATGGTAAAATGTTTTTTATTAATACACATAATACACAGTACTTTGTGTGTGTGGTCCAATCCAACTCTGTTTGCTTGACATCTTTGTTCCATAGTAAAGCTTGACTGTCTTCTTTCGGGAATGCAAACAATGAAACACCGGCTGTGTTTGTGTTGCTAAAGCTGGCCGCAATACACCGCTTCCCACCTACAGCTTTCTTATTTGATGTCTCCATTGTTCTTTGAACAAATTGCAAAAGATTCAGCAACACAGAAGTTCAGAATACTGTGGAATTTTGCGATAAAACAGATGACTTAATAGCTGGGAACAATGCTAGAACAAAATGTCCTCTACAATCTGTGATGTTACACGCACGCGTCATCATACCGAGACGTTTCAGCAGGATTTTTCGGCGAAAAATTTAAAATTGCAATTTAGTAAATTAACCCGGCCGTATCGGCATGTGTTGCAATATTAAGATTTCATTATTGATGTATAAACTATCAGACTGCGTGGTCGGTAATAGTGGGTTTCAGTAGGCCTTTAAAGGTTGAATTGTCCATTTTTGTTTTATTCTCTGTCACTATTTATCTTGCCATAATGATGCATTGCTGAGTGGCACGCACAAAAGTGCTTTAATCAAATGCACTAGAGTCTGGAATCTTCCATCTCTCCCTAGCATGGCCCAAAACCGGTCAATCTTTGCTTCCTGAGGAAGATCTTCTCTGCCAAGCACTTGGTAGTCCACTACTTCTTCCCGGAGGCTATCCAGGTCCAATCGCAGCTGCGGCTTGGAACTTTTAAGCCTATTTTTTTATTTTACTCGTCGTCGGCGTCGCCATGGCTGTATCTTCCTTGTTCTTCTGCACTCTCTAAAAGCCGTAGATGTTATTCTCACATATGCATTCACAGTAGATGGCAGTATTGCCCCGTTTAAGAGTGTCACAACATTGCTGTTTACGGCAGACACACTTCTTTACGATAAGACGAAAACGTGACTGCTGTTGTTGTGTGTTACTGCACTGGGAGGACGTTAATGAAACTGCCTAACAATAAACCCACATAAGAAACCAAGAACTCGCCCTCGATCATTCTACAGTTATAACGTCATTGGGCAGGCTCGCTGACTATATTGTGGGAAAGTGGACATGAAAACAGGCTGTCGACACGTCACTCAGGTCCGCATGGAGCTGGAGGGGGCGCGGCCTCCAGCTCCGCCTGAATTTCGGGAGATTTTCGGGAGAAAATTTGTCCCGGGAGGTTATCGGGAGAGGCGCTGAATTTCGGGAGTCTCCCGGAAAATCCGGGAGGGTTGGCAAGTATGGGCGGGGTACTGTCAGAGTTATTTGGTGACGAACCCCAAGATACAGAGATGGAGGCAGGCATTGAATGGGAAAACATGGTTTTAATATAAAATACTACAACTAGAACAAATAAAGGGTACAAACAAAAAGCATGCACGTGGGCGGATATAACAAACTAAGGGCTATGAACAAACAAGTCGGAAGCAGGGAACAAAAAACAGTAAGCTATCAACATTTACCAAATATAGCTTACCGCTACGCTGCAATCCAGGACCAGTAGGAATGACAAGTAGAAAATGACATTGACGCGACAATACAAATAATCCAGCACTGACTGGAGGAACAAAGCAGGTAAAATAGGAGCTGGCTGATTGACATCAGGTGTGACCAGCTGCCAATCAGCCGCAGCTGAGTGAAAACAGGACACAGGGAAACAGACAGGACGCCCAACATAAAATAAGAGCACTAGACAGGAATTAAGGACAGGAAATACTAAACACAGAGGAAACAAACAAATGCAGAGGAAAAAACTAAAACGTAGTCAAACTGTCAGAGGAAAGCCTGACAGTAGCCCCCCCTCCCATAACGGATACCAGACGTTTTACAAACCCTCCCCCCTAGAAAAAAAAACAGTCCAAAGTCAAGGGAGGGTGGTGGTGGGCCGCCAATGTCTTCGCACCCAGCGGGGAAGAGTCAAGTGACGACGGCGACTGGAACGCCGCTGCCATTCGCGAGGCGGTCGCCAATGAAATGACCACCTCTGTGGCCGACAGGTGTATGGTGGTGCCCTCTGCTGGCCCACCGGAGTGCGTGGTGGTGGCGCCCCCTGCTGCTGGCCCACCGGAGTGCGTGGTAATGGCGCCCCCTGCGGCTGGCCCACCGGAGTGCGTGGTGGCGCCCCCTGCTGCTGGCCCACCGGAGTGTGTGGTGGTGGCGCCCCCTGCTGCTGGCCCACCGGAGTGCGTGGTGGTGGCGCCCCCTGCTGCTGGCCCACCAGAGTGCGTGGTGGCGCCCCCTGCTGCTGGCCCATCGGAGTGCGTGGTGGCGCCCCCCGCTGCTGGCCCATCGGAGTGCGTAGTGGAGTCTGCGGGCCCATCGGAGTGCGTGGAGGAGTCTGCTGGCCCATCGGAGTGCATGGAGGAGTCTGCTGGCCCACCGGCGTGCGTGGTGGCGCCATAGGTTGCAAACCCACAGGAGATGATGGTGCTGTAGGTTACAGACCCACCGGAGGTGATGGCGCCGTAGATTGCAGACCCACCGGAGGTGATGGTGGCGTCCGCCTGCCCACCAATAATGGCACCGTCTGTTGCAGACCAACTGGAGATGATGGCGCTGTAGTTTGCAGACCCACTGGAGGTGATGGCACCGTAGGTTGCAGGCCCACCGGAGATGATGGCGGCGTCTGCCGGCCCACCGGAGGTGAGGGCGGCGTCTGCCGGCCCACCGAAGGTGATGGCGGCATCTGTTGCAGACCCACTTGTGATGATGGCGCCGTCTGTTGCAGACCACCCAAAGATGATGGCGCCGTCTGTTGAAGACCCACCAGAGATGATGGTGGCGTCTGCCGGCCCACCGGAGATGATGGTGGCGTCTGTTGCAGTCCAACTGGGACGGGAAGTAGTTGTGCATCTCCAGCTGCACAGCCACTGATGGCCCCCCCCTCAAGGGGCGGCTCCAAGACATCCCCAGATAGGCCCACAGTCAACAGGAGTGGGTGGGAGAGGGCTTGAAATGCGGCCGAACTTCTTTTTGAATTAGCCATTAGCTCTAGCGCTAAATTAAGCCTCTGCGCCATGGACAACTCTGCGGGGTTCGTATTTGGCTGGATCATTCTGTCAGAGTTATTTGGTGACGAACCCCAAGATACAGCGATGGAGGCAAGCATTGAATGGGAAAACATGGTTTTAATATAAAATACTACAACTAGAACAAATAAATGAGTTGTACTTGTATAGCGCTTTTCTACCTTCAAGGTACTCAAAGCGCTTTGACACTACTTCCACATTTACACATTCACACACACATTCACACACTGATGGAGGGAGCTGCCATGCAAGGCGCCAACCAGCACCCATCAGGAGCAAGTGTGAAGTGTCTTGCTCAGGACACAACGGACGTGACGAGGTTGGTACTAGGTGGGATTTGAACCAGGGCCCCTCGGGTTGCGCACGGCCACTCTCCCACTGCGCCACATTAAAGGGTACAAACAAAAAGCATGCACGTGGGCGGATATAACAAACTAAGGGCTATGAACAAACAAATCGGAAGCAGGGAACAAAAAACAGTAAGCTATAAACATTTACAAAATATAGCTTACCGCTACGCTGCAATCCAGGACCAGTAGGAATGACAAGTAGAAAATGACATTGACGCGACAATACAAATGATCCAGCACTGACAGGAGGAACAAAGCAGGTAAAAAAGCAGCTGGCTGATTGACATCAGGTGTGACCAGCTGCCAATCAGCTGCAGCTGAGTGAAAACAGGACACAGGGAGACAGACAGGACGCCGAACCAAAATAAGAGCACTAGACAGGAACTAAGGACAGGAAATACTAAACACAGAGGAAACAAACAAATGCAGAGGAAAAAACTAAAACGTAGTCAAACTGTCAGAGGAAAGCCTGACAGGTACACCCTACAAGTCACAACCTCATCGCAGAAAAGGGTTGTATGAAAACAAAGTACTGCAGTACTTTGGGATGAGTCAATTCAGCACCAAGGACAGCACACACATAGAGTCAAGAAGTGATTAATCGATCAATCTCTTTGGTTTTTGAGCTTTTAGAGCAGGGGTAGGGAACCTATGGCTCGCGAGCCAGATGTGGCTCTTTTGATGACTGCATCCGGCTCTCGGGTAAATCAGAGCTGACAGTGCTTAACACGATAATTAATGAATAATTCCACTTGTAATGACAGTGTTAAAAATAATGTTCAAAATATAAAACATTCTCATGCATTTTTAATCCATCCGTTTTCTACCGCACCTGTTCAAGAAGTTGTCTTAATGGTAAGGAGTTATTTATTTTTATTGGTTAGTTTGGGGCTTACTCTCCTGGGGGTTCTTCAGACCACCAAGTACCGACATGAAAGCCTGTTTCAGGGTTACAATATTGTTTTATTTTTCAATAAGTCTCTCAGTTGCTTTCCAGCAATTGTCTTTTTCTCTTTCGTTCTCGCTTGTGCTGTGGCTCCAGCCTCAACCCCGTCTCTCCTCCTGGCTGTAGCTTATAACAGAACGACAGGTAATTAGATAACAAGGTCCAGGTGGGCCATCAATGTACCTGTCGCTGATTTCGAGGCTGGTCCTGGCACACCCCAGTTCGTTGCAGGCCCGCAGGCCATGCCCCCTCCACAGTTAGCTTCAGAATAACAATGTTATTACAAAGAATAAGAGACCTATTATACTCTAGAAATGTTGGTTTTACTTAAAAATGCACACGTTTAGTTGTGTTCAGTGATAAAATAAATAATTATATGGCTCTTACGGAAATGCATTTTAAAATATTTGGCTTTTTGGCTCTCTCCCGACCCCTGTTTTAGAGCTAAATTGATTGTTAGGTAAAGATAGTTCTCATCCCCCTTCACTGCAGTGGTGAGAGGCTGAGAGTCAGCCTAAAGTGACAGCTCAACTTAAAGCAAAAAGGGTTTTTTTTGTCTTTTTTAGAAAGCAGTGTGACAAATTTGACTGTAAACTCAGAGTTTAAAGAAAATGTATTACTCAGTTTTTTTTTTTCAATTTAACTTGCAATAATAGTGAGTCTTCCATGGTGACAGAGCTGTGTGGGAGATAAGCACCAGCTCAGGGCGCACTAGAAAAGGTCTTGTCTTTTGGCACTGACATTAAGAAAACCACTCGTTTCTGCAATCTTTTTTTTTTTCCATCCGAGCCTTTTCGAGACTGTCTCAGGGACCTTGGAACAGTGAAATCCAGCATTGTCACACCCCCACACAGGCTGTTATCTTTCGCCTCACGGTGCTCAGCTATTTTCTCTTTAACTGACTGTATTTGTGGAAAAGTGAGGGGGAAGACGTCTTCATGAATGTGTCTTCTGAGAGGATAAATATTGTGGATCAGGTGCAAGAACCCGGGGTGGCAGTGTAACAAGAAGCAAAGTGGGAAACAACCATGTATTTTAAAGTAACAGGTAGTAAAACCTTAATAACAACAAAATATGTAGGGATTCAACCAGTTAGTGACTGTTTGGTAAGTGTTTCCAATAGCAATGTTATAAAATAATGAAATAATACATTTGACAATAAAGATAAATCAATGGAATAGCACATTAAACATTAGAGCTGTCAAGCGATTGATTTTTAATTTGATTAATTAAACTTGGATTTTGATGAAAAAGCATTTTTTCAAGGTAAATTCCTTACTTGCATAATTTTAAAGAACGGATAAAAGACTCCAATATTTTTACACAAATGCCATTTTATTGTCAGATTGTCACAGGAGAACTTTTTTTAAAGGTTTTACTTGAATGCACATCCTTTGTTTGCTCAAAACCTGGCAACATTTTCATCTAAAGCAGTGGTTCTCAAATGGGGGTACGCGTACCCCTGGGGGTACTTGAAGGTATGCCAAGGGGTACGTGAGATTTTTTAAAGATATTCTAAAAATAGCAACAATTCAAAAATCATTTATAAATATATTTATTGAATAATACTTCAACAAAATATGAATGTAAGTTCATAAACTGTGAAAATAAATGCAACAATGCAATATTCAGTGTTGACAGCTAGATATTTATTTTTTTTGTGAAGAAATGTTTAGAATTTATTTCATGAATCCAGATGGATCTCTATTACAATCCCTAAAGAGGGCACTTTAAGTTGATGATTACTTCTATATGTAGAAATCTTTATAATTAAAACACTTGTTTATTTTTCAACAAGTTTTTAGTTATTTTCATATCTTTTTTTCCATATAGTTCAAGAAAGTCCACTACATATGAGCAACATTTTGCACTGTTATACAATTTAATAAATCAGAAACTGATGACATAGTGCTGTATTTTACTTCTTTATCTCTTTTTTTCAACCAAAAATGCTTTGCTCTGATTAGGGGGTACTTGAATTTCAAAAAAATTCACAGGGTGTACATCGCTGAATAAAGGCTGAGAACCACTGATCTAAAGTACCAACAGGGTTTATTTTGGAGTGATGATTACCAAAGACATGCACCTGAGGATAGGTTGATAGGCAACACTAAATTGGCCCTAGTGTGTGAATGTGAGTGTGAATGTTGTCTGTCTGTCTGTGTTGGTCCTGTGATGAGGTGGCGACTTGTCCAGGGTGTACCCTGCCTTTCGCCCGATTGTAGCTGAGATAGGCGCCAGCGCCCCCCGTGATCCCAAAAGGGAATAAGCGGTAGAAAATGGATGGATGGATGGATTACCAGCGAGCACACGTTATTCATCGTTCCACTGATGTGTGCATTGACTTGATCACTGACTGTAAAACAACCTGTTCCACCTCTCTGATAATAATCCCCAGTTAATCCGTAGTTACGTGATGTCTTTATTTTTTTATTTCATTTTTCATCCATTCATCCATTTTCTACTGCTTGTCCCTTTTTGGGGTCGCGGGAGGGTGCTGGAGCCTATCTCAGCTGCATTTGGGCGGAAGGCGGTGTACACACTAGACAAGTTTCATTATTTTTTATTTTTTAGAGGCTTGCTCACGAGGGTCAGTGTCCTCAGCTACCACGCCTGGACTGTGTGTCTGGGGTTTCTGGGTCCTGCAGCCTGTCCACTTCTGCTGGGTCTAGTTCACACGCTTCCCATGTCACGGTCTGTCGTGGTGGCAAAATATTGGCAAAATATTCTGATTGGCGACGTGTGGGGCATGTAGCGGTGTTGCGCAGTGGCCAGATGCTGGGGTAGTGGCCTTGCGTTAATGTGGATCTCTGAATCCTTTTTAAATTATATATATTTTTAAAATTTGTATTTTGTCCATCTATCCATTTTCTACCGCTTGTCCCTCTCACATTCACACACTAATTCACACACTAAGGCCAATTTAATGATGCCAATCAACCTAAACCAGTTGCTTTTAATTGTATAATTATTATTTTTTTCAAAATAACTATGTGTGTGTGTGTGGGTTTTTTGTGTGTATATATACATATTTAAATAAATAAATAATAAATGGGTTGTACTTGTATAGCACTTTTCTACCTTCAAGGTACTCAAAGCGCTTTGACAGTACTTCCAAATTTTCCCATTCAGACACACATTCACACACTGATGGAAGGAGCTGCCATGCAAGGCGTTAACCAGCACCCATCAGGAGCAAGGGTGAATCATCTTGCTCAGGACACAACGGACGTGACGAGGTCGGTACTAGTTGGGGATTGAAACAGGGACCCTCGGGTTGCGCACGGCCCCTCTTCCACTGCGCCACGCCGTCCCTATTTCCTTATTATTATTTTATTATATTTTATTATCTTTTTTTTCCAGGGGGACGGTCGGCTCTGACGGCTACTGGGTGTCCTATGGCCACTATTGGGGTTCACCCTGGGGGTGTGGTTGCCATTGCCTCATGCTGTACAGTCCTGCTGCGGCTATCACGGTGGGGCGGCCGTGGGTTGGCTCAGCCGTGCTTTTCTCGGGTGTGGTAGACATGGTCGCTGGTGAGGTGAGGCGAGGCGGGGTGGTATTGTTTCCCCTTCCGGCTATGGTGAGTCCTTGTGCCCTTTAGGGCAGGGCGTCCTGTCTTCTTACTGCCCGTTTGGGGTGTGGTCTATCGCTGGCTTGAAGCTGTTTGTCTCCTGCTTCTCACGTGCCTCGTCCTCGGCCAGGCGCTTCTGTCTGCAGACTTCCGTTGGCCTGCCCGGCGGAAGAGTGGACCCGATTCTGGGGTTCCCTGTCGCTGGCCAGCCTTCTTGTGTTGGACCGGTGATCCCTTGTTTCTCGGCACCACACCTGTTATTTTGGGTGGGGCTTTCTGGATGTCAAGGGGTCATGCTTTGGCTTCCACACAGGATGGGAGACGGATTTGCATACACACATGCATACATACGTACGTACAGACATACATACATACATACATGGTAAATATTTGTATTCATTATCAATATTGTTATTTATTTTGCTATTATTTTTGTTTAAATTGGAGTGCAATAATTGTTCATTGTCATGTCTGTCATTACCATCTACTTCATTAATTTATTTGTATTTATATTCACTGATATCATATTTGTATATATTGTATTTGTTGATGTTTGTTTGTTTAATTTTTTTGTTGTTAATGTTATTTTCTATGTGTTGTCCCCAACAATTCCCCTCTGTCATCAGGACACCAGTCTGTATTGACTAAAAGACATAATATTACAATAATATTACAGTATCCGTAAAGTATAAGCCTACATTTAAGGTTTTGTTTGTACACAGCTAACTCAACACTGTATGTAGTTGTTTTTTTGTTTTTATTTATTTTTTGTCCTGTCCAGCTTCTCAGGCAAATCATATAGTTGATGTAGACTGTTCAGATTTACTTTACAAAAGAGAAGTGTAGGATACTTCTCTTGTTGCCTTATTTGTATTTGACTTTATTAAATGTATTTATATTATCATTTGGTGCAGCCGGGCCGGAGCAGGAAGGGATGGAAAGAGAAAAAAAGGCAGACAGAGGGGGAAATTGTAGGGACAAGAGGGGGGTTAGACAGAGACAAAAACAACAATAACAACAATTGATTAACATTAGCAAATAGGATATGTAGAAATATGACACTGTATGTAGTTGTAATCACAACATGGTGTGCTGCGTGTATCATGATCAATATAATAGCGACGCACTCGATGGACGGTTGTCCGTTTGGTCCAGCTGGCTGAGGACATTTCTAGTTCATTTTTGGGGAGGTGGAAATAAGTTTTTACCACTGCAGGGTTTGTTGGCGCAAAAAGTTAATCTTTTATTGTGATGCAATTTTGTCGAGCAGTGTCCTCCTTGCCAGATGCAAGAAGCCTTTCCATTGATATACCATTGTGTGCTACTCAGTGCAGCAGAAGCACAACAATACTGTTGGCATAGCTTGGCAAACTCCACATTTTCACCGTCGACGCATGTCTGTCCTGACTCTCTCGCCACAGTCTGCTACAACTTTTCACTCTCTCTTCATGCTAGTTAAGCTTCTATAACCACAGAGCACAGGAAATAAGTTCTGGTAGGATCTTTCTGTGTATAGTTTGCATGTTCTCCCCATGACTGCGTGAGTTCCCTCCGAGTACTCCGGCTTCCTCCCACCTCCAAAGACATGCACCTGGGGATAGGTTGATTGGCAACACTAAATTGGCCCTAGTGTGTGAATGTGAGTGTGAATGTTGTCTATCTTTGTTGGCCCTGCGATGAGGTGGCCACTTGTCCAGGGTTTACCCCGCCTTCCGCCCGAATTCAGCTGAGATAGGCTCCAGCGACCCCGAACGGGACAACGGGACAAGCTGTAGGAAATGGATGGATGGATGGATAATGCTTTAAGTGACCAAAATACGGTAAATATTGTAAATATTTTATATTGTTATGAATGAGTTCATTACTACTATATATATATATATATATATATATATATATATATATATATATTTATATATATATATATATATATATATTATATATATATATATATATATATATATATATATATATATATATATATATATATATATACACCGTATTTTTTGGACTATGAGGCGCACTCGAAATATTTAAACTTTCTCAAAAATCGACAGTGCGCCTTATAACCTGGTGCGCCCAATGTATGGAATAGTTGTGGTTGTGCTTACCAACCTCAAAGCTATTTTAGTTCGTACATGGTGTAATGATTGGTGTGACCAGTAGATGGCAGTCACACATAAGAGATACGTGTAAACTGCAAGCTATGAAGCCGCACCGCTTGATGGACTGTGGGAGTATTACGGCTACGGTAGTCAGACGTCCTGTGCTTCAACTTACAAGTATTGTTACAACGTGTATAAGGACCGTAAAATGACACGTATTAGCAAACATATTATCTGGCGTTTTGTTTCGCAATATTATTTAAATTAAACTTTTTGTTACCTTCTGGTACCTGTTGATGTGTATTTGGGATCTGTATCAATCAGGAAGTGAATTATATTTAGGAACATTTGCCCGCGTCCGCTGCTGTAGTCCGTGTTATGAATGTAGTCGATAACCTTCTTTTTCTCTCTCTTCTTGTTATGGGACATTCATCCTTCGCTGTGGCAATTTCTAATATAAAGTAGCATTAAGTTCTAATTTAAATCTGTTAGTAGACTCGCTATGAAAGCGCTAAAACATACCCGTGTTGTGGTTTTACATTATTCACCCATAGAACTTTAGTTATTAGAGAGTTCCGTTTGGATTTTTTTTTCACGGGACACATTTTCTACGTTGTTGCACTAGTAATCTACGGATAAGAAGATGCTGCTCCGGTATTGATTTAAGAAAAGTCTGAGTCATTAAAACAGTTTGCTCCATCTTTTGACACTTCTTCTTCGACTCCCATCCTTGCACACTACACCGCCACAACAAAGATGACGGGGAGAAGACGCTGTCGAAGGTGTGCCACGTAAATACAAAACGACGCATACTGAAGCAAAAGTCAGAAAGTGACTAAAAGATGGTCTGTAAAACATAATCTGTGTGTCATTTTGACCAAACAATCACCATTACATGTTCTGTAGACCACAAGGAATTTTTTTCAGTTTTGAAAAAATTGTGATTTGACCCCTTTAATGCGCCTTATAATCTGGTGCGCCTTTTGTATGAAAATAGACCTGAATAGACCCGCTCCTTGGACCATAATCTGGTGTGCCCTATGGTTCTCGAAAATGCTGTGTGTAATATATATATATATATACATATATATATATATATATATATATATATATATATATATATATATATATATATATATATATATATGCAGTATATACACTACTTACATCCGTCAGCAGAGTCGGCCGGACCCGGCTCACTAAATGGAGCAGATCCTCCACCAATAGTAATCCTCGCCACAGGCTGGTTTCTACCATGACTGGGTTCCTCCTGCTGCTCCAATGCTGATACTCTGGATAAAACAGCCGTGGTTACAGCTGTCACTTCCTCGCCGACATCAGCTTGGATCTTCACAGCCTGCTTTAACACACCAACCTCGCTACACAGATGCTCCATTCTGCTGAGCAGGTTTGACACGTCCAGGCTGTTGAACATCACTGGTGGCAGGTCATCCAGGTGGTGGGAGACAAAATGTGGAATATTGTCTCCACATTCATTAAGCACTTTGAGACATGATTTTATATTATTACTGTCCATCTGGACAACTTTACAAGCTACATACCGCTGTTTGGTGTTAGGACACAACCTGAACAGTAACTTTTTGGATCACTCAATCCACTCAGCATCAAAGTTGGTAGAGGCAATCAGAATGAGCTCCTCCTGAGCCAGAGTTTTGATTTTCACTGAAAGGAAATTTAGGAGTTCATCCTCAACAATAACTTGGCCATCAAGAGTCCTATATAGCTCTGCATTTTTATCAAACTCTGGTTTTTAGCTCCCGATAGGAGCCTGCCATCTATGCTGCCGAGCCTGCTCACTGGCAAGCTATCCGGCACACAAAAAAAAAAAAAGTCACGCAGTCCGCAGAGCGAGCTACCTGCCGCGACCCACAGTGTGGTCTTGCATGTTCCCGGATTGGAGAGAACCGGAGGCAAAGTCCCTCTGCGCCACTTTCTTGACTTTCTTGGAGGTTAGTTTTTTCCCGACAAACTTGGCGATGTCAAAGCCACTCGTCATTATTCTTCTACTCACCTTTCCAGTAGAGGCCTCTCCCCTCTCCCTTTCTGTGCTCCTCTGCCCTGACTCCTACAGGTCAAAAGGGGTTGTGGAGTGATTTTTATTAATATCTACTGATGATAGCCATACGTGAGTGAGCTCAGCTCTTATTTCTCCTTCATGTGTAAAGTGAGAAACACAGCTGATGCTCCAGAAGGAAGTAACCCCAAAGATAGCAAATGGTAAAAAAAAAGTGCACATTTAACTTTATAAATAACCAGGACCTTCATGATGCATTTCAGGCTAACTAGCTAACTAAGTAGCAGCATTGTTTTAGAGCGGGAATGTAACTTTTGCCTGCAAAACAACAACAGAGGTTGTCTATAGTGTGCTAGACAGGTTTTAATTTGTCAAACACAGTAACGGTGTAAAGTGGAGCTAATACATTTTACTACAAGCAGTCAGAGTTGGGACCAAGTCATTGTTTTGCAAGTCACAAGTAAGTCTCAAGAGTTTGCCCTCAAGTCTCGAGTCAAGTCCCGAGTCAAGACAGGCACGTCCCGAGTCAAGTCCAAAGTCAAAACTGAAAAGTCTCAAGTCAAGTTCCAAGTCCTGCATTTTGAGTTTCAAGTCATTTCAAGTCCTTTTAACCACAGACTAATATTTTTACACGGATTGTGTATGCTTTTAGAACGCTGTATGTATTTATTATTTAAAAAAAAGTGCTGACTTTGCACTTCATAAGAGCGCTATTAACCCTTTTATTTTAAACATGTAATTCATTCCTTTACAGAATAAATACATTTGAAAAAACAAGTGCAACTGTACTTATTTGTACAAAAGTGTTATCATTGTATTTCCATGGCATATTGCATTGTAACTACAAACCCCGTTTCCATATGAGTTGGTAAATTGTGTTAGATGTAAATATAAATGGAATACAATGATTTGCAAATCCTTTTCAACCCATATTTAATTGAATACACTAAAAAGACAAGATATTTGATGTTCAAATTCATAAACTTTATTTTTTTGTTGCAAATAATAATTAACTTAGAATTTAGTGGCTGCAACACGTGCAAAAGTAGTTGGGAAAGGGCATGTTCACCACTGTGCTTCATCACCTTTTCTTTTAACAACACTCAATAAACCTTTGGGAACTGAGGAGACACATTTTTTAAGCTTTTCAGGTGGAATTCTTTCCCATTCTTGTTTTATGTACAGCTTAAGTTGTTCAACAGTCCGGGGTCTCCGTTGTGGTATTTTACGCCTCATAATGCTCCACACATTTTCAATGGGAGACAGGTCTGGACTACAGGCAAGCCAGTCTAGTACCCGCACTCTTTTACTATGAAGCCATGCGGTTTTAACAAGTGACTTGGCATTGTCTTGCTGAAATAAGCAAGGGCGTCCATGTTATCATTGCTTGGATGGCTACATATGTTGCTCCAAAACCTGTATGTACCTTTCAGCATTAATGGTGCCTTCACAGATGTGTAAGTTACCCATACCTTGGCCACTAATACACTCCCATACCATCACAGATGCTGGCTTTTCAACTTTGCACCTAAAACAGTCCTGAGGGTTATTTTCCTCTTTGGTCCGAAAGACACGACGTTCACTGTTTCCAAAAAACAATTTGAAATGTGGACTCGTTTGACCACAGAACACTTTCCCACTTTGCATCAGTCCGTCTTAGCTGAGCTCGGGCCCAGCGAAGCCGGCGGCGTTTCTGGGTGTCGTTGATAAATGGCTTTGGCTATGCGCAGTAGTTTTAAATTGCACTTACAGATGTAACGACAAACTGTAGTTACTGACAATGGTTTTCTGAAGTGTTCCTGAGCCCATGCGGTGATATCCTTTACACACTGATGTCGCTTTTTGAGGCAGTACCGTCTGAGGGAACGAAGGTCTGTTAAATCATCGCTTACGTGCAGGGATTTTTCCAGATTCTCTGAACCTGTTGCTGGTATTACGGACCGTAGATGGTGAAATTCCTAAATTCCTTGAAATAGCTCATTGAGAAATGTTGTTCTTAAACTGTTTGACAATTTGCTCACGCATTTGTTCACAAAGTGGTGACCGTTTCCCAATCCTTGTTTCTAAATGACTGAGCATTTCACAGAAGCTGCTTTTATAGCCAATCATGGCACCCACCTGTTCCCAGTTAGCCTGCACAACTGTGGGATGTTCCAAAAAAGTATTTGATGAGAATTCCTCAACTTTATGAGTATTTATTGCCACCTTTTCCAACTTATTTGTCACATTTTGCTGGCATCAATTTCTAAAGTTAATGATTATTTGAAAAAAAAAAAAAGTATTTATGAGTTTGAACATCAAATACCGTATTTCCTTGAATTGCTGCGGGGCATATAGTATGCGCCTGCCTTGAATTACTGCCGGGTCAAACTCGCTTCCCAAAATAAATAGCGCATGCTTAGTATTACCGCCTGGTCAAATTTGTGACACTAAATTGGCCCTAGTGCGTGAATGTTGTCTGTCTTTCTGTGTTGGCCCTGCGATGAGGTGGTGACTTGTCCAGGGTGTACCCCGCCTTCCACCCGATTGTAGCTGAGATAGGCGCCAGCGCCCCCCGCGACCCAAAAGGGAATAAGCGGTAGAAAATGGATGGATGGATGGACGAGTGACACTTAGCCTGTCATCATTTTCAAAATGGAGGAGGCTGATTTCAATACAGGTAATTTGAAATTGCGTAAAGAGAAAAATATTACGAGCTTTTCAGTAGGATTTAAGGTCCCAGCTTGCATCACACTCAAATTTTTACTGCATACCTTTGGTAAGTGCCGGAGTGAGAAGAGGTTTGAAAATAATTAGCGCATGCCTTTGGTAAGTGCAGGAGTGAGAAGAGGTTTTAAATTGATTAGTGCCCCGGCGGCAATTCAAGAAAATACGGTATGTTGTCTTTGTAGCATATTCAACTGAATATGGGTTAAAAATGATTTTCAAATCATTGTATTCCGTTTATATTTACCTCTGACACAATTTCCCAACTCATATGAAAACGAGGTTTGTAGTTCCACAGCAGTTTCCATCCTGTTCTTACCTTATCTCATTGATCTCATCTCATACTTTATGTGTGTTTATGTGTGCGTACACTTGAAAAACATAAATACATGAACATTACAATAAAAACAGAATTGTTCTTTTTAGATGTCAGGGCCCTATGTAATTTGTACACATATTCTTAATACAGTATACATTTTAACTGACCTTTATTTGACCATGTCTGTCTCTTTGTAGGTGGCTAAAATACGCTGTGCTGCTGACCGCTGTCTAACGCTATGTTACTGTGTGTGATACATTCACTAACGTAACATTATGTGTAGGTACCTCATGCAACCATGCTTAAAAAAAGTCAGTTGACAAAAAGTATAAATAACGTAGCGAATTGCAGTGGACGCAACAGATTGTAGTGTTTGCAATGACGTTATAACCATAGACATCTTATAAGTAGACCCAGAATTGGCTGCTGTGACGCGAGCAATTTGGCCGCCATCTTGAAGTGGTGATGAGGAGCTGGCGAGCAGCCTAAATGACTACAGGCCGGTTGCGCTGATGTCTGTGGTCATGAAGTCCTTTGAGCGCTTGGTCTTGCCCCACCTCAAGGACATCCCCACCCCTCTCCAGAACCCACTTCAGTTTGTCTACAGAGCCAACAGGTCTGTGGATGATGCAGTGAACCTGGCCCTCCACTTCATCCTGGAGCATCTGGACTCCGCAGGAACCTACGCCAGGATCCTGTTTGTGGACTTCAGCTCTACCTTCAACACCATCCTCCATGGACTGCTACGAGACAAGTTCTACCAGCTCAGCGTGCCCGACTCCCTCTGCAGTTGGATCTATAACTTCCTGACGGACAGAAGACAGCACATGCTGCTGGGGAAGATTGTCTCGGACAGTCGTACCACTAACAATGGTACTCCTCAGGGCTGTGTACTTTCCCCCTGTCTCTTCTCCCTTTATATAAACTGCTGAACCTCCAGTCACCAGTCGGTGAAGTTGCTGAAGTTTGCGGATGACATCGGGCTCATCTCAGATGGTGATGAGCGTCCTGGTGCAGCCTCAACAACCTAGACCTGAACGTCCAGAAAACAGTGGAGATGATCATGGACTTCAGGAAAGTCACAGCCCCAGCATCCCTCCTCACCGTGATTGACTCTCCCACCCCTATTTCCATTGTGGACTCGTTCCGTTTCTTGGGCCCCACCATCACCCAAGACCTCAAGTGGGAGCCAACCATCAGCTCCCTCATCAAGAAGGCCCAGCAAAGCATGTACTTTCTGCGGCAGATGAGGAAACTTAAGGTGCCGACCAAGATGCTGGTGCAGTTTTATTCAGCCATCATCGAGTCCATCCTCACCTCCTCCATCACCGTGTGGTTCCCCGGCGCCACAGTCCAGGACAAGCATCGACTACAGCGCATTAATATTCAAGATTTAAGATTCAAGATTCAAGATTGTTTATTGTCATATGCAGAGTTAAACAGACGGTTTGCCGTACAATGAAAATCTTACTTATCTAGTCCACCCTTCAACAAGTCACACGGTACTTAGCTGAAAAAAAAAAAAAAGAAAAAAAAAAAAATTGTACGTGCTGCTGAGAAGGTGATTGGCTGCAAGCTCCCATCCCTCCAGGACCTGTGGAGGCGTGTGGGTCGGATCACAGCTGACTCTTCTCACCCTGGACACAAACTATTCTCCCCTCTCCCCTCAGGCAGGAGACTATGGTCCATCCAGACCCACACCTCCCGCCACCTGAACAGTTTTTTCCCCTCGGCCATCAGACACATGAACAAGAATAATATCTGATAGCTCACTTACTATTCTGTCTTATATGTCTTCTATGTTGCACGATTGCACCAAGAAAAATTCCTAGTTTGTGAACCCGTTCTCAAATAATGGCAATAAAAACTATTCTGATTCTGATTCTGATTCTGAAACTGACGGTTGAGAGGTAGAAAACAAAGATGCCAGGCTGGTGTTTAGCGTTTTCTTGCTCAAATGAGCGGACTGTTGAAAATAGGAATAAATAGTAGGATTTAACTTTAACGTACTATTGATTGTATTTTGTGAAAAGAATATTATCACAGAGTTGAGAAGGAGCAAATAACTTCAATATTTGTATGTGAAAATCACAAAGACATCTTCTGGGGAAGGATGACGCCCCTACAGGTATTTGGTTTACAAACTTTCAGCCCCACCTAAAACAAAATTCACCAGCCACCACTGATTATGATGCATTCTCATTTTAGGCAAACATAAGACAATACTCTCTTAACAGTATAATTGTAACCAGGAATAAGTCTTCAAGTAACAATATTCAAATACTAACTTTGTTGGGTAAGACAGACTTTGGTTTTATTCTGAATCCAGTGAAACAGATTGGTGGTTTTAGCAGATTATAAAGACATTCAGGTGTTTATATGTGTTTAAGTATTTAGCAGACACTTTTATCCAAAGCAACATATATGAAAAATACATGTGAAACAATGACTGTAAACATCATCGTTTACGGGAAGAATGTAATAGAAAATATCAATACAAAGTGTCAAGACAGAATAAACTCTCTGCTGTTGCAGCAACAGAGATACAGTCTATTGGTCTGTAAGATATATACAGTCAAGAAAATAAGTATTTGAACACCCTGCTATTTTGCAAGTTCTCCCACTTAGAAATCATGGAGGGGTCTGAAATATTCACGGTAGGTGCATGTCCAGAAATCACAATCTACGATTTTTTAACAATTTATTTGTGTGATAAAGCTGAAAATAAGTATTTGAACACCAACATTAAAGGCCTACTGAAACCCACTACTACCCACCACGCAGTCTGATAGTTTATACATCAATGATAAAATATTAACATTGCAACACATGCCAATACGGCCTTTTTAGTTGACTAAATTACAATTTTAAATTTCCCGGGAGTTTCGTCTTGGAAACGTTGTGTAATGACGTGTACGCAAGACGTCACAGGGTTTTAGGAAGTGTGAGCGCTACGCACACACAGGTAAAAGTCGTCTGCTTTAACGGCATAATTAGACAGTATTTTGGACATATGTGTTGCTGAATCTTTTGCAATTTGTTCAATTAATATTTTGAGAAGTCACAGTAGAAAGATGGAATTGGGAAGCTTTAGCCTTTAGCCACACAAACACACGATCCATAGGATCACAGCGCTTGACCGCGCTGTGATCCTATGGATCAGAGCGCGGTCAAGCAGACATGGATCCCAACCGAATGTCAACCAGCAGGTTTCGGTGAGAAAATGGTGGGTAAAAAGTCAGTTCTTACCAGATAAAAGCTGAGCTTGTGCCGTCCAGAGCTGCCGTCGACTTCCCTGAGACACTGCGCGTCAACATCAGGCCGTGGCCACACCCCTCCGACTTTAAGGTACTATTTAACTCACTAGAATACTAGCAACACAATAGAAAGATAAGGGATTTCCCAGAATTATCCTAGTAAATGTCTTTAAAAACATCGGAATACGTCCCAATGTGATCGCGTTTTTTTTTTTTACTCGTCTTTTTTTTTTTTAGTCCGTCGCTATCAATATCCTCAAAAACGAATCTTTCATCCTCACTCAAATTAATGGGGAAATTGTCGTTTTCTCGGTCCAAATAACTGTTTTTGTTGGAGACTCCCATTAAAATCAATGTGAATATATGAGCAGCCATCAACATGTGATGTCATTGTCTGCAACTTCCGGTAAAGGCGAGGCTTTTTCAGGAAGTACCAAAATGGGCGAACTTTATCGTCGATTTTCTCTACTAAATCCTTTCAGCAAAAATATGGCAATATCGCAAAATGATCAAGTATGACACATTGAATGGACCTGCTATTCCCGTTTAAATAAGAAAATCTCATTTCAGTAGGCCTTTAATATTTGGTAGAGTAACCTTTGTTTGCAATTACAGAGGTCAAACATTTCCTGTAGTTCTTCACCAAGTTTGCACAGACTGTAGGAGGGATTTTCTCCCAGTCTTCCCCACAGATCTTCTCTAGATCAGTCAGGTTTCTGGGCTGTCGCTGAGCAACACAGACTTTCAGCTCCTTCCAAAGATGTTCAATTAGATTTAGGTCTGGAGACTGGCTATGCCACTCCAGAACCTTGATATGGTTCTTACAAAGCCACTTCTTGGTTTTCCTGGCTGTGTGCTTTGGGTCATTGTCATGTTGGAAGATCCAGCCACGACTCATCTTCAATGATCCGACTGAGGGAAGGAGGTTTTTGGCCAACATCTCACAATACATGGCTGCAGTCATCCTCTCCTTAATACAGTACAGTCGTCCCGTTCCATGAGCAGAAAAACACCCCCAAAGCATGATGCTACCGCCCCCATGCTTCACAGTGGGGATGGTGTTCTTGGGATGGTACGCATCATTCTTCTCCCTCCAAACATGCATCATGGAATTATGACCAAAAAGGTCAATTTTGGTCTCACCTGTCCACAAAACGTTCTCCCACGACTCCTCTGGATCATCCAAAATGTCATTCGCAAACTTAAGACGGGGTAAAACGTGCTGGTTTCAGCAGGGGAACCTTCCGTGCCATACATGTTTTCAAACCATGATGCCAGCAGTGACCATGGAAACAGTGGTTCCAGCTACTGTATTGTCAGGTCATTGACCAAGTCCTGTCGTGTAGTCCTGGGATGATTCCTCACCTGTTTTAGCATCGTTGAGACCCCACGAGGTGATATCTTGCATGGGGTTCCACTCCAATTGAGATTGACCGTCATGTTTAGCTTCTTCCATTTTCTAATGATTGCTACAACGGTGGACCTTTTTTAAACAAGTTGCTTGGCAATTTTTCCGTAGCCCTTTCCATCCTTGTGGAGTTGTACAATTTTGTCTCTTTGGACAGCTCTTTGCTCTTAGTCATGCTGAATGTTTGGGTCTTTCTGATTGTATGGGTTGGACAGGTGTCTTTATGCAGTTAACGACCTCACACAGGTGCTGCTGATTTAGGATAATACAGTGGAGTGGAAGAGGACTTTTAAAGCCGGACTAACAGGTCTTTGAGGGTCAGAATTCTAGCTGATAGACAGATGTTCAAATACTTATTTTCAGCTGTATCACACAAATAATTGTTAAAAAATCCTAGATTATGATTTCTGGATTTTTCTTTTTAGGTTAGCTCTCATACAGTGGACATGCACCCACCGTGAACATTTCAGACCCTTCCATGATTTCTAAGTGCGAGAACTTCCAAAATAGCAGGGTGCTCAAATACTTATTTTCTTGATTGTAGATATATATTATATTCATACATTGTTTACGTAGGATATACACATGTATATATAACATAATAATATCGTTTCTTCAACTTCCCAATTTTGATCTTGGACGTATGTGCACTTATAGCATGTAAGAATATTCTATTACTGTTAAGCAAACTATGACCACGCCAAAAAATGTGTCCTTAACATAGTTACACGTATGACAAAAAAGTGTGTGAAAATCAGTGGTATTCAGTGAGATAAAATGTGCTGACAGTTCATTGCTCCTGCCAAATAAATTGCACTGAGTGGAGTGGATCACCACTCCAAGATGGCGTCCGCGCGTCCCGTCTCGTCGGCGCCAGTAGGCAGTAGCGCTCCATGCTGCGTCTACTTATAAGATGTCTATGGTTATAACGTTAGCAGTGAGTTTACAGCCTCACTGATTTAACTACACAGCAAATAAAAGTTACGTTACTCAGCCAATAAACGTTATCTTACATTCAAAACTTACCCTTCTTTGTGCATCTTCAAATGTCGAACAAAGTTGGAAGTTGTTGCGTCTCCGTCTGTAATCTTCGAATTGCATGTTTTTCATACGGCAATTTGTTTTTGTTGACCATATCGTAGTTTTATTAACCGAACAAAACTATTTTTAGGAAAATGTTTCCTCACTGGCGCGTTTTTTGAGAGCTCTTCTTTGTTGCTTTTCCTGCAATTTGATTGGATGAATGCTGTGTGACAAAAATAACGTGTCTGTAATTTGATTGGCTGTTGTTCTGACAGGTAGCGCACACGCTTTCATCGCACACACGCTGTCACACATATGCGTACACAATGGAAGATACGGAGCGCTCCTGAATAACTTTTTCATCGTTGGGTTTTGGGGAAAGTTGCAAGTCTTGTCAAGTCAAAAGGCTCAAGTCCAAGTCATTGATGTTAAAGTCTAAATCGAGTTGCAGGTCTTTTTACATTTTGTCAAGTCCAGTCTAAAGTCATCAAATTCCTGACTCGAGTCGAAGTCATGTGACCGGAGTCTACACCTATGCAATCAGTGATGAATACTTACTTTCTTGAAAAAGTTTCTTATGTTCATTTTGCATCCGTTCACGTGTTTGTTCTGCAGCGCTGCATTCTTCAAAGCTGCATACCTGCAGGACCGCAAGCAAGGTCGCAGAGAAAATGTGGACCGGATTTGAGTGATGTGGGCATTTTCTATATGAAAAAGTGGAATGGATTGGATACCGACGCACTGAAGGGGCTTGCTGCCTTACGCTATAAAATGAGGGGAAACTGAGTGAATAATGACAGCTTATATGATTATTTATTTTAAACTCTTATTCGGGCCACTTTAAAATGAATATTTTGGCACGTATTTGTAAAAAAAAAAAAAAAATATATATATATATGTATATATAACGCCAAATTATTTAGGGGGGCTTAAGAATACTTTAGGGGGGCTTGAGCCCTCCTAAAATAGGCCTAGTGACGCCCCTGTATGTACGACATATACAGTGTTGTTGTATGCTGAATATAATAGTATTACTGTTAAATGCTTTACGTTGAGCTCCTTTGGATTTCTTTTAAAATTGTCCAGGAAAGAAATGATGAAGAAAAAATACGATCTACGTCAAAGATCAGAGCAGTAAGTCCAGGTGTTTATTAGAAATGGTCTGCAGGCTGCTTCTGTAATAAAAGGCCTACTGAAACATTCACAAATCACTCAGTTCTTCCAAGCCATTAAGGCAAATAAGGCCTCATGCAAAAGATGGTACTCAAAAAGAAGAACAGTTTTAGTTTAGTTCCTCAATTTACAACCTTAATTGGTTCTGTGACAGAACTTGTAACTCAAAACACTTGAATCTCAAATCAACATCTCCTGTTGAAATTAAATAAAATTAATTTAATTGGTCTTTGCCTATGCAGCACGGTGGGTTAATGGTTATTGCTCGTGCCCAACAACAAGAAGGTCTTCATTTTGATTCCAAGGCTTTCTGTGGGGAGGTTACATGTTCTCCCTGTGACTGCATGGGTACTCCGGTTTCCTCTCACCTCCTTTTTTTTTTGTCCTGTCCAGCCACTCAGGGAAATTATAATGTTGATGTAGATGCCTTTATTTGCTGTACAGATTTACTTAAAGAAAAAAGAGTGTAAGAGTGTGGGATACTTCGGTATAGCTCGGTTGGTAGAGCGGCCGTGCCAGCAACTTGAGGGTTGCAGGTTCGATCCCTGCTTCCGCCATCCTAGTCACTGCCGTTGTGTTCTTCGGCAAGACACTTTACTCACCTGCTCCCAGTGCCACCCACACTGCTTTAAATGTAACTTAGATATTGGGTTTCACTAAGTAAAGCGCTTTCTGTCACTAGAGAAAAAGCGCTATATAAATATAATTCATCCATCCATCCATCCATCATCTTCCGCTTATCCGAGGTCGGGTCGCGGGGGCAGCAGCCTAAGCAGGGAAGCCCAGACTTCCCTATCTCCAGCCACTTCGTCTAGCTCTTCCCGGGGGATCCCGAGGCGTTCCCAGGCCAGCCGGGAGACATAGTCTTTCCAACGTGTCCTGGGTCTTCCCCGTGGCCTCCTACCAGCTGGACGTGCCGTAAACACATCCTTAGGGAGGCGTTCGGGTGGCATCCTGACCAGATGCCCGAACCACCTCATCTGGCTCCTCTCGATGTGGAGGAGCAGCGGCTTTACGTTGAGCTCCTCCCGGACGGCAGAGCTTCTCACCCTATCTCTAAGGGAGAGCCCCGCCACCCGGCGGAGGAAACTCATTTCGGCCGCTTGTACCCGTGATCTTATCCTTTCGGTCATGACCCAAAGCTCATGACCATAGGTGAGGATGGGAACGTAGATCGACCGGTAAATTGAGAGCTTTGCCTTCCGGCTCAGCTCCTTCTTCACCACAACGGATCGATACAACGTCCGCATTACTGAAGACGCCGCACCGATCCGCCTGTCGATCTCACGATCCACTCTTCCCCCACTCGTGAACAAGACTCCTAGGTACTTGAACTCCTCCACTTGGGGCAGGGTCTCCTCCCCAACCCGGAGATGGCACTCCACCCTTTTCCGGGCGAGAACCATGGACTCGGACTTGGAGGTGCTGATTCTCATTCCGGTCGCTTCACACTCGGCTGCGAACCGATCCAGTGAGAGCTGAAGATCCCGGCCAGATGAAGCCATCAGGACTACATCATCTGCAAAAAGCAGAGACCTAATCCCGTGGCCACCAAACCGGAACCCCTCAACGCCTTGGCTGCGCCTAGAAATTCTGTCCATAAAAGTTATGAACAGAATCGGTGACAAAGGACAGCCTTGGCGGAGTCCAACCTTCACTGGAAACGTGTCCGACTTACTGCCAGCAATGCGGACCAAGCTCTGACACTGATCATACAGGGAGCGGACTGCCACAATAAGACAGTCCGATACCCCATACTCTCTGAGCACTCCCCACAGGACTTCCCGAGGGACACGGTCGAATGCCTTCTCCAAGTCCACAAAGCACATGTAGACTGGTTGGGCAAACTCCCATGCACCCTCAAGAACCCTGCCGAGAGTATAGAGCTGGTCCACAGTTCCACGACCAGGACGAAAACCACACTGTTCCTCCTGAATCCGAGGTTCGACTATCCGGCGAAGCCTCCTCTCCAGTACACCTGAATAAACCTTACCGGGAAGGCTGAGGAGTGTGATCCCACGATAGTTGGAACACACCCTCCGGTCCCCCTTCTTAAAGAGAGGGACCGGATATATAATTCAATTCACTTCAATTCTCTTATTGCTTTTTTATATTTGACTTTATCAAATAGATTTATATTATTGTGTGGCACAGCAGGATCGGAGCAAAAGGGGATAGAAAAAGAAAAAAATTGACATAGAGGGCGAAATTGCGGGGACACGAGGGGGATAAGACAGAGAGACAACAACAACATTAGAACAGCATTAGCAAATACAATATGTACAGTAATGATACTAAAAATGATAGCAAAGAACCGGTAAGTGGAGTAAATATTAATAACACAGAAATTACAATAAACATTATTGCACTACAAATGGAGCAATACAAAGACCAGTATAGTCTTTGTATTATACTGGGGGCCAGTATAATACAAAGGGCGGTATAGCTCGGTTGGTAGAGTGGCCGTGCCAGCAACTTGAGGGTTGCAGGTTCGATTCCCGCTTCCGCCATCCTAGTCACTGCCGTTGTGTCCTTGGGCAAGACACTTTACCCACCTGCTCCCAGTGACACCCACACTGGTTTAAATGTAACTTAGATATTGGGTTTCACTGTGTAAGGCGCTTTGAGTCACTAGAGAAAAGCGCTATATAAATATAATTCACTTCATTAATAGCACTATAGATAATGAGTAATAATAATAATTACCTCTATGATCAACAATACCATTGTTTCAAATGCAACAATACATATAGGAAATGATAACCTTAATTACATAAGAAAGTCAATAAATGGAGGGGAATAAAGAGAAGTGAACTGTGTTAACCTTGTAGATTGTTATAGTAACAATAGGTTAAGTTTTGTCAATGTGCCATGTGTTACCCATTTTCCCTTAGGGGAACAACGTTAATATATGTTTGATGTGTCACGGTCCGCTATGCGGATCGTTTATTGTTTTGTCGTTTATGTCTTTGTTCATGTTTAGTTTTAGACTTGGCCGATTCCTGTGTTTGTGCACTTCCTGATGTAGCTCGTTGCCATGGTTTCTTATGTTGTCCCAGCTGCTATTCCTTTGTCGCACACCTGATGGCAATTATTATTTGAGTATATAAGCCTGCGTTATTCCTTAGTTCGGCATCGGCTCATTGTTTGCTTTATGCAACACGACACGTATGTATTCTCTGCTTATAATAAAATAAATAAATGATAAATGGGTTGTACTTGTATAGCGCTTTTCTACCTTCAAGGTACTCAAAGCGCTTTGACACTACTTCCACATTTACCCATTCACACACACATTCACACACTGATGGAGGGAGCTGCCATGCAAGGCGCCAACCAGCACCCATCAGGAGCAAGGGTGAAGTGTCTTGCTCAGGACACAACGGACGTGACGAGGTTGGTACTAGGTGGGATTTGAACCAGGGACGCTCGGGTTGCGCACGGCCACTCTCCCCACTGTGCCACGCCGTCCCTGTTTATCCCTGTTTTTGTTGTGCTAAGTTCCGTCTTAGCTTCGCATGCGTTCGGCACGTCACCTTTTGGACTTTCTGTATCCTGCTAAGTTTAGCTTTAGCTTCACGTGCGTAGGTACGCGCTTTATTTTTCATTTTGTACCAGTATTCTTTTGTTTGATTATATTAAAATCAGTTTCTTACCTGCACTCCTGCTGACTGGTCGTTGTGCATCCACAAAGTGGCAACTCCGCGCAACAAGTGCACCGCATACACGTGACAGAATGAGCCGAGCCAACAAAGGCCACTTCGCACTAATCCAGCCCAAGCAAGAACAGGTGTTCCTCTCCGATGAGGAAAAAATGGAGATCTTCCGGTAGCTCCCAGCAGACTCTCGTCCATGGGAGAGCGAGGACAAGATAGAGCTGCCGGAGGAGGATCTGCCGGTGGTGGCATGGGGGCTACTGATGGCGAGGATAGTGGACGCGGAGGACCGCTTCCGCCCCCACTCACAAGCCACCCCGACGTTCTCCTCAGCGCGTTGCCAGCCGCGCGGGTACGTCACACCACACGTGAGGCGAGGGCTCCAGCGGCGACCAAGAAAAAAAGTGCAGGACTTTCCCCTCAGCAGCGACTGCCAGGTGCTTCCCATGTGGCTTTTCCTCCCCGGCACCTGCTGTAAATCTGCCTGAGGGACATGTGCTGCGCACACGCACAAGGCCAGCTCCCAGGCTTCCAAGCGCCCACCCTCCCATGCCCTCGACAGACTCCAAGCTCGCACAGATTCACCCTCCACCTGCTCCTTCAGGCATCCGGAATCTGCTTCCTGATGGGGGGGGGGGGGGGGGGGGGGGGGGCAAGGCTGATGGCGTGTCAGTGGGACAGGCAGACCTTCTCCAATCGAGGTTGCTGCCTGCCTTGCCACTGGCTCCGCCCGGGCCAACAGACCAGCCACCTGCACCAGAGAGAGATCTCACGCCTGCGTCACACCAAGCTCCCACGCCTGCACCACGCCGAGCTCCCACGCCTTTGTCACGCCAACTTCCAACGCCTGCACCACGCCAACTTCCAACTCCTGCACCACGCCAACTTCCAACTCCTGCACCACGCCAACCTCCAGCGCCTGCACCACACCAACCTCCAACGGCTGCACCACGCCAACCTCCAACGGCTGCACCACGCCAACCTCCAACGGCTGCACCATGCCAACCTCCAACGCCAAGTCTTAGTCGACCTCCGAGTCCAAGTCCAAGTCGACCTCCAAGTCCGGGTCCAAGTCGACGTGCAAGTCGACGTTTGAGTTCAAGTCCAGGTGCAAGTCGACATCCGAGTCCAAGTCCAGATGCAAGTCGACGTCCTAGTGCATGTCGACGTCCGAGTCCAAGTCCTAGTGCAGGTCGACGTCCGAGTCCGGGTCCAGGTGCAAGTCGAAGTCCGGGTCCAGGTGCAAGTCGACATCCGAGTCCAAGTCCTAGTGTAAGTCGACGTCCGAGTCCAAGTCCTAGTGTAAGTCGACGTCGGAGTCCAAGTCCTAGTGTAAGTCGACGTCCGAGTCCAAGTGCAAGTCGACATCCAAGTCCAAGTGCAAGTCGACGTGCAAGTCGACGTCCAAGTCCAAGTGCAAGTCGATGTCCAAGTCCAAGTGCAAGTCCAAGTGCAAGTCGACGTCCAAGTCCAAGCGCAAGTCGACGTCCAAGCGCAAGTCAACGTCCAAGCGCAAGTCGACATCCAAGTCCAAGTCGACGTCCAAGTCCAAGCCCAAGTCGACGTCCAAGCCCAAGTCGACGACCAAATCCAAGCCCAAGTCGACCCCCAAGTCGACGTCCAAGTCCAAGCCCAAGTCGACGTCCAAGTCCAAGCCCAAGTCGACGTCCAAGTCCAAGCCCAAGTCGACGTTCAAGTCCAAGCCCAAGTCCAAGCCGACCTCCTAGTCGTCGCCCGAGTCCAAGTCGACGCCCAAGACGACGCCCGAATCCAAGTCGACGTCGACGCCCAAGTCCACGCCGAGCGTCAGGTCCAAAACCACGCCGGGCACATCTTCCTCTGCGTCGGCTGTGGGTGTGGCCACGCCCAGGTCGTCCTCCTCGCAGGGCGCTTCCACCTCCACGGGTGTGGCCGTACCCCGGGCGTCCTCCTCGGCGGGTGCGTCCACCCCCACGCCGGCCATAGTGGTGGCCCTACCCAGGGCGTCCTCCTCGCGGGACGCGCCTTGGTCCTCGTCAGCCACGGATGTGCCCTCCTGCGGGCCCGCCCGCCTAGAATTTTGTGGTGTCGGCGTCCTAGCCGCCGCCGCTGCCTGTGGTGTCCTTGGTGTACCGTAAGTGTGTATGTATGTACTTTATTTGTGTATATCAAACACCAAACTATCTATTAAACAAGACAAGAAGCAAGGAATCAGGCAGAGACAAAGTTCAATTTTGCTCATGAGAAAGAAACGTTTGGGGCTGCACACTCAGTTACAGTCTCCCACCACGCTCTGAGGGGCAGTCCCACGTGCCCCTCTATTTTTTCACGAGTTTCCTAGTTAACATCACTAAGGTTGCTTCAAGGGGGAGGGGACACATATTACGCAAGCAGCCCCAGTATCACAAGACGTGATTATTCAGAATGGAATGTGCTGGGGGCCTTGTGATTTCGCCTTGTCTCTGCTTTGTCTGCGTGCTGTCGTCTTATCTTTGTTGAGGTACTTGAAGTCCGCCCTCCAGGCAGGGTCTGGAAAAAGAAACTGCTGCTGCGAGACAACTTGCAGTGGAAGATAAGTTGTGTGCTATTCCACAGACAGAAAAGTACAACTTGAGCACAATAGATAATAACTATAGCTACAGCCTTAAAGCATAAGAGTTGTGTGATAACTTATACATAATTATTCTAACATAAATGTGTGCACGTGTGTTTGTATTAATGAATGAATATACGTAAGTGTGTATATATGTATGAAAAAGTATGTGCATGTGACTATGCATGTGAATTGTTATGTACAATATATTTGTCTCCCAGTGCGTGCAGGAGCCAAAGTACGACCCCAACCACCCAGGGAGCCCAACCCAAAATAGCAAGTGTGGCGCCCAGGGAAGAAGGGACCACCGGTCCCACGCAGCTCGGTCGGCCATCGACAGGAAGCCCAGAGCTGGGTCCAAATGCCGCCCGACAGGGCCAGCAGCAGGCCATAGACAGACGTGCCCTGCAGAGGACAAGGCAGGGGAGAAGCAGGTGACAGCCAGCTCCCACGCCAGCAAGGGACCACACCCCACGCGGGCAGAAAGACGGGACGCCCCAGAGACTCACCGCAGCCGGACGGGAAGATAACAAGTAACAAGATTTTTAAAAAGGACAGTACATTTTAAATCTGAAATAATGTATGAAAAACAATGAAATCACATGATATTGTGCAGCATTTATCTTGGAGAGTGGACTTCTAAGATATTTAATTCCAGTTGTTTTAAACACACCATCAGAACTATTTCCATATTTTCATGGATAAATGTCCGCTATTTTATTTTTTTTTACATTTTTTTAACGTCCTTGACTGGTTAGACTCCTTCTGCTTCAGTATGGTGTAGACCAGCTTGAACTGCTTCATCGAGTTATCTGTCTTGGTATTATTCACTTACAGTGGTATTCTGTTTGTATTGTTTCAGTTTTGTAAACTCACCAAAACGTCGACGTGGAGTTATTGAGTCTTTTAAGCAGATACGGGCGCTCGCTTCCCCAGATAGTGGGTCATGACGATAGCTTCTGTTTTGTTCGATTACCCGTTTTACTGCCGCATGGCAGGCACTGTTTGGAAACAATTAAGGTATATAAATAAACATTTGCAAACTCGTTTGTAACTGTATATATCTGCATCTTATGGTCCGGTGCAGCTAATGTATGTGAACATATTAAAAATTTGGTGGGTGCGGCTTAAATATCGATGCAGTTTTTCAACCGGAAAATAGGCTACTGGTGGTTTTCATGTGAGAGTGCAAACATTGCATTCTCTCAGTCATTTCTTGTGTCAAGCTTCACTTGGTTCAATAAGATGTCATCCATGATTCTCTCTGATCCTCTCCTCCAAAATATGTGCCTCAGATGGACCACATCCAGCAGCTGGTAAATGACTCACACAAGAGTGATTCCCTTTGGGGGTCTCCATCTTTTCCACCTCCCTCCGACTGCACTCTTCATGCTCTCTTTTGCTGTTTCGCCTCCTCGCCACTCTCTTTCTTCCGCCTCTTGCTCTAATCGCCTTTATTCCTCGTTCCAGCCTCCCAGCTTAAAAAAGAGTATCACCCTCGCCTCTGTTGCTTTGCCAGATGTCCCGCCCTTTCCAATGCACTCCATGGGGCCCCACTCATAGTCTCTCCCTTTCTTTCCATTTCGTCATGTCATCCCATCTATTCTCTTTTAAGAGACTCCTCTTCCCCTCCAGTTAAGAGCACCCAGATCACTGTTGCAGGGTCCAGTAAATGACTGGTTTGATGGAAGTAATATACAAGCACTTTGTCAGAGTACAAAATTCTTCAAAGTCTTTTTTTTGCAATATTGGTATGTTTCAAGCCATCTTTTGGGTTTGCCAGTATCAGCCAAGCAGTAATATTTCTAACTGACTGCTGACAGCATCGGTGCTTTCACTCAGTATGCTATCACCATTTCATTTGCAAATGGAATTCAGGATAAAAAGTCCCCAGAAATGTCTGACATCATATTCATCACCTATTTGTCAATATCCATCCTGAAATTAGTTTTTTGTTTGTTTGTTTTTGTGTTGTGCTGCTGGAAGGCGACAAGGAGGACATGAGACCAATCAACACGACGGGGGAGAAACACAGACAGAAAGAGTGAATAAAGCTAGCTCGGTTCGGCTTACTGTACATGACAGGACGCTACGTTCTGGCACAAGATGCAGGTTCCCACTGGCTTCTAAAGGTCCCCTCATCAGCGACAGGTGTCTTGATTGCTAATGATTGATTGAATGCAGCTGCTTGCTGCAGCGAGAGCGATGCGCACTGGCGCGATCTTGGAGATGCGCCCAACCCAGGGTATAAAGGAATGCGCACTGGTGTGCACCCGGGCGGTGACAAATTTGACAAATTTGCAAACAGCGAAAAATACGCATAAAACAAACTACTTGTCAAAATCAATCCTTTAAATAGTTTTTTTTCTGTTTTTGTTTTTTCACCTCAATGCATCAATGTAAGCACTCTTAAATAAAAACAAATATAGAAAGGACAAATCAACACTGTGGGATATTTTAAAGAAAAAATAAAGCTCTCCTGCAGTGAATGGGACAACATTACAAGGCCTAAGACAGAGGCAACTAATCTAAATGTTTAGTTTAGTTTAATTTATCAAGGATCCCTATTAGTCTACACTGCAAGTGGAGACTATTCTTCCTGGGGTGCAGGCAAAAAAACATCACACAATCACAAAACAAAAGATTACAATGCAGTACAGCATGATCAATAATAACATTTTGTAATATAAAAATAGCAACAATAAAAAACAACAACAACAACAATAACAATTACTTGTTGGTTACATAACAATGTTTATACCACAGATAAAAAAGAGCAGTAACACTTAAGTATAGGGAAAATATTTTAAGTAACAAAGATTTAATTTAGAGTTATTTAGACACTAGGGGAACATATTCTAAGTAACAAAGACTTAAGAGGTTGAGTTAGGGTTAGGGTTATTGTAGTTTTGTGTTTTGTTATCTAAGAACAGATCATATTAATTAAGTGGTATTAAAAGGGAGAATCATATACAACAACTTCCTTACTTAGAACTAATAAGCAATCATTCTGAGGTTATTGAGGGAAGACTCTTAGTTGATGGCTTAGTGGTTTTATAATAAGGCCATGCAGAATAATGCATTAATAAGTACTTAATCATGACTAATTAAGAGCTAATATTTTGCATGTAATTAAGCAACTAATTAATGCTAAATATGTTTCCCATACTAAAGTGTCACCAAAACTGCAATATAAAAATAGATATCTAATTTTTTGCAAAAATAAAACAAAGAACCATTGGCCTACAATATACACATTAGTGTACCAAAGACAAACAATATTGTAAGTGACGAAAAAGTACCATCATGGATGAAATATGACATAAAGTACATACAAAATCAAGATAATATCAATATAAAAACAATAACCAGAAACAATAATGAATTTAAGCAAAAATAAGTCAGAAGAAGATAAATGAACCAGTCACACCATACCATACCAACTTTATTTATAAAGCCCTTTTAAAAACAACCACAGTGTAACGACTGGGTCGCATTGTGATGCGGATTTGTTCTCCCAGGAATGCTGACGAGCCTCGGACACAGCGTGAAGGTAAGAACAAATTATTTATTTAAAAATAAATCAGACTGTAAAAAAGAAAAACTTGCTCAAAGCACAGAAGGCAAAACAAAAGAGCTAGCATGGGAGATAGAAGATAAACCAAAGAGCCTAGCGTGGAAGCTAGCAGGTAGCGAGCAAGAACACAGAAGCCGTTACTTGTTGCGTGAAAACCAACTACAAAGCCAGACAGACTGACGGGAGAAGGCAGGCTTCATTAACGACAGTAATCATAAAACAGGTGCACGTCAGGAGCAAGCGGCAGGTGAACATGAGTTACTATGGTGACGAAACTAACACACAGGTGCACAAACAATAACAAAAGGAGTCCAAAACTAACAGAAAACACAAACAGACTAAAAATCTAAATCATAATATGATCCGGGAAGCGGATCATAACAGGATCCCCTCCCCCTTTAAGGGACAGATACCAGATGTGCCCAGGAAAAAATTTAAACCCCCCCCAACTATAAGACAAGTCATGAGTCAAGGGAGGGAGGACATGGCGGAGGGTCGCCAGGCCATGTGTCCCCGAATCCACAGGGGACAAGTCAGGTGGCGGCGGCGAATGGAACGCCGCTGCCGCAATTGTCGAGGTGGGCGACCTCAAATTCCTTCGAGTATTTTCTCTTCCTTCTCAAATTCTTGAGATTCTTTAACTTTTTCTTTTTATTCAGCTTCTTCTTTAGCTTCATCATTTTCTTTATCTTCAAGTGCTTCTTCTCCTTTCTCAATTTCTTGAGATTCTTTCCCTTTTTCTTCATCTTCAGCTTCTTCTTTAGCTTCATCATTTTCTTTATCTTCAAGTGCTTCTTCTCCTTTCTCAATATCTTGAAATTCTTTACATTTTTCTTCATATTCAGCTTCTTCTTTAGCTTCATCATTTTCTTTATCTTCAAGTGCTTCTTCTCCTTTCTCTGCTGTATTTTTGTCAACAGGGGCCGCCTGCTCTGTACTGCAGCTTTTCCCAACTAGCAGGTCGCACCCGTCCTTCCTTTGCTTGGCCGACAGCTCGCCCTGGTGGTCTGCGGATGCCACTGCCGCCCTTTCAGCTCCGCCTTCCAGGTGAACGGCCCCCGCGCCGGCTTTACCGGTGTCTTCCTTGGCTTCTTCTTCGGAGAGGCACTCGCCGCCTCCCCCCATCTGGTCCACCAGCTCTTGCAGCAGCTGTGTTTTCCAACTCTTTTTTTCAACGAGCGCCCAGATGACGTCATCGTCCTCCGCTTCCGATGGTCTTCCTTCCACGCTGGGTGCCACTGTGACAGGTCTCCAGCCGTCATCGTGTGGGTTGTTGTGACCATCGATGCAAAATGCATTGTAGCAGGTTTGACTCTTGTTTATTCTTTCAACAAACATGCCTTCGTTCCAGCCGATCGCGCCAATTTCTAGCACGACCTACGGTCCTGCTCGTCGCGGCGCACCTTTGGGTGCCCGGTGGCTGTGTTTGCCGCGGGGTGGCATCTCGCTCTGGGTCGCTCTCGTGGTCTTTGTTGCCGGTAGTTTCCTCTCCTACTTCTGCCACGATTATTCCTCCTTCTCCCCTTTTATGCTGCAGCAGAAGATGATGGGATTGAGAGCAGGTGTGTAGTTTACGCACCTGACTCTGATTGCTGAAGTGTCACTCCAGGCGTGCCAGCGCCTCTCTGCTCCGTTGCATGCTCCGCCTCCTGGCCGCCATCTTGGGTAGGAACACCGTTTGCCCTAGCCCGCTGTCGGCTCGTCGGCTCCATCTCTCCACAAAGACTTTATTAGTTTAAGTATTTAAAGAACAGCTGAGAATGCCACCTTGGGAAGGTCGCCCCAAGGAAGTTGGGTAACAGTACCCTAATTATAGTGAGGCCACACACCTCTAAGACAGCGATGGGAAAGCTCATCCTACTGCATATACTTTAAAATGCAATTAGAGATGGGGAGAGGGAATAATCATAACATTGTTGTCCAAATAAGGTGACAAATACCAGTCCAAACGTTTATACTCAAATTAAAAAAATTTAAACACTTTCTCTTTTGCACTCTCTCTTTCAGGGTGTTTGGCATTCGTCAGATGGGAGGACGGTTATACCGGCAACATATTTACAGGAGCAGACATTTTGTCAAGAGATGAAGCTCCTGTGCATATCTTAGATCTTAGAACAGGAGATTCTGTTTTAGCGAAGTGGTCAGATGGTAAATTTTATAGGGCAACTGTTTAATATATTTCAGGAAAAGGCCGCCAAACTCCACAGGAGTCATTTTTAAATATTTCGGAAGCCAATGAGCCATCACACTCAACATCAGGGTCTGACACCATTACAGTAGATTAGAACCCACTGTCTGAACATGATAATATCACAGCGCTGAATCCATCAAGTGACAGGGGACTTGTAACATTGTTGGACCACCACCACCCTATGGGTAAGCTTGACATTTATTATCTCATGCATATGGGGCTACAAGTTCAAAACTTTTAATCTTTATAAAATCAAATTTGGTGAATTTCCAAACAAAAAAAACAGCATTAACTGAAATGTTATTTTATCTGCCATCAAAACATTGTTTGAGTAAAAGGTATGTAAATGACAAATATAAATATTTAATTGCCCAAAACCCAACATCTGTATCCACTTTAATTTCAGGATTAAAATTTCTGAACTTGTGGACCCTGAAAACAATTGTTTGCCATCATTTTATTTCCTTTTAATCATGGTCAAAATGTTCATAGAGTGTAAATATCCACTCTACAATCTCATGAGTCAAAGCTAGGGAGTAAAAAAATGAACATTTCATGTCATGGTTACAATCGTTCTCACAGTATTGATGAATGTGCTCAAGAAGTACTTGAACACATGCTGAAATATTATTATAAACAGGTTTTATTGAGGAAAAAAAAAGTTACAGAATACATACTTTCCTAACAGAACAAATCTAAGTTTTGAATTTATATTTTGATGTGAAACTGAATTCAGTTTCATGTCAAAATATAAATCCCGCATTTTTTTGTATTGAATATAAATAAAAATATTACAAAATTAAATCAAAGTAGTGTAAGGATGGGAGTTGAAGGATGAGTGTCCAAAAACGGAGCCAACTTTGCTTTCTTATCAGCAATCGAGCATTAACTAAACACCCGTGGGTTCTCAGAGCAACACACGACACCAGAAATGTGTCCCGTGAAAACCTGTCCGACCGGACCTTTCACCAATAACAAAAGTTCCATGGATTAATTAAATGGTAAATGGGTTGTACTTGTATAGCGCTAGTCTACCCCCTTTTAAGGAGCCCAAAGCACTTTGACAGTATTTCCACATTCACCCATTCACACACACATTCACACACTTACGGTGGGAGCTGCCATGCAAGGCGCTCACCAGGACGCATCAGGAGCAAGGGTGAAGTGTCTTGCCCAAGGACACAAAGGACGTGACTAGGATGGTAGAAGGTGTGGATTGAACCAGTAACCCTCAGATTGCTGGCACAGCCACTCTACCAACTTCGCCACGCCGCCCCCAATTAAGTAAACAATATGAAAAAATAGGATCCAAACAAAATTTGTGGAACGCTCGCCTCGGTCGCAGGTACTTGCTGTTGCTCTTGCCTAAACGCTGCATTGAATCTCAGGACAGGGAAACCTGTTAGCCTAATTAGCATCATCGAGCTAGCTTGCATGTTGATACTGTTACGTGATTGGCTCTTGGCGTGTCCCTTCCATTGCTCAGTAAATACTGATAACTGATTGTCTGTTATAGCATGTTACTTCCATTGCTCAGTGACACTTCCTGTTTTCTCTGTTCCCAAAGCCAGAATGACCTCATGCAGCGAATCTTGCTTGCTCTAATATTTTAATGAACGCATTTAATATTGTTATGATTATGTGTCCATCACGTTATATATTTATTGTTTTATTGGCCCAGTGCTATGTAGTATTGATTCTTAAATTTTTTTGGGGGGGCTTACTATGTGCGTATAGAAATTTTCGTTTTTTTTTTAATTTTCCTCTTTTTTTTTTTGTCCAAGGTTGCTATTATGCCTCTACTTCCTGTGTGAAAGAAAGGAGGTTGGGCGGAAATATCAATAATTAATAGTTAAAAAAAACATATTTAAACCAAATATAAGTACTTGTTTGACAGTTTATACTTAATTGTACATTTCATTAATAATCCTGAGATATATATAGTAAAAACTTTTTGGTGATAGTCAATGTTTTGTATAACTTAATATTGTAAAATCTGTCATAATTTGTTAGTTAGTATTGTTGACTAAGTGAGTTGTCTATTTCTTTTGAGTCAAGATGATTTCATCTTCAGTATTGGTTCCTTTGTCTTCGATTTTAAATGTTTTTGTTTAGAAGTACTGTACAGAATGGTTATAGATATGGTCAATTTTGGTCATGGTACATTTGTTTTCATTATTGGTACCGACCATCATAGAGTGAAGAAAACAAATAGTTTATTCACTGCTGATTTTGTACTTCGAGGTCTGTTACTTATATTATTATTCATATCATTATAGGCACACTTCAATTGTAAGTGATAGAATCCAAAACAAAAATCTGTAAAATCACATTGTATGGATTTTTTAAAAGTAATTAATATGCATCTTATTGCATGAAATCCATATTTGATACTTCAGAGAAGTAGAGGTTACTAGGTGATCAATTCCATGGGAAAAAATGCAAATTACCTGAAAATCCTACAATGTCATTTTTTGTTTTGTTTTAAATTTTACAGAAACGCCAGTCTATTAAATACTTGTTCTCCTGACTGTACATAGACTTGGGTCCACTTTGGCCACTGGAGGTTAAAATGCGGGTCATTTCAGTCATTTTTTTTGTAGTTCAGTATTTCTCATCTCTTTTGATATTGTGTGTGTGTATATATATATATAAACTTATCACTTTCCTCGGGCACTGTTCCCCTTGCATTCAAAAAAGCGGTTATTCATCCTCTCCTTAAAAGACCTAACCTCGAACCTGACCTCATGGTAAACTACCGACCGGTGTCTCACCTTCCCTTTATTTCGAAAATCCTCGAAAAAATTGTTGCAGAGCAGCTAAATGAACACTTAGCATTTAACAATCTATGTGAAACCTTTCAATCCGGTTTCAGGGCAAATCACTCGACTGAGACAGCCCTCACAAAATTGACTAAAGATCAATTGCTAACGATGGACTCTGATGCGTCATCTATGTTGCTGCTCCTCGATCTTAGCGGTGCTTTCGATACCGTCGATCATAATATTTTATTAGAGCGTATCAAAACACGAATTGGTATGTCGGACTCAGCCCTGTCATGGTTTAACTCTTATCTTACTGATAGGATGCAGTGCGTCTCCCATAACAGTGTGACCTCGGACTATGTTAAGGTAACGTGTGGAGTTCCCCAGGGTTCGGTCCTTGGCCCTGTACTCTTCAGCATCTACATGCTGCCGCTGGGTGACGTCATACGCAAATACGGTATTAGCTTTCACTGTTATGCTGATGACACCCAACTCTACATGCCCCTAAAGCTGACCAACACGCCGGACTGTAGTCAGTTGGAAGCGTGTCTTAATGAAATTAAACAATGGATGTCCGCTAACTTTTTGCATCTTAATGCCAAAAAAACGGAAATGCTGATTATCGGTCCTGCTAGACACCGACCTCTATTTAATAATACAACTTTAACATTTGACAACCAAATAATAAAACAGGGTGACTCTGTAAAAAATCTGGGTATTATCTTCGACCCAACTCTCTCCTTTGAGTCACACATTAAAAGCGTTACTAAAACGGCCTTCTTTCATCTCCGTAATATCGCTAAAATTCGCTCCATTTTGTCCACTAAAGACGCCGAGATCATTATCCATGCGTTTGTTACGTCTCGTCTCGATTACTGTAACGTATTATTTTCGGGTCTCCCCATGTCTAGCATTAAAAGATTACAGTTGGTACAAAATGCGGCTGCTAGACTTTTGACAAGAACAAGAAAGTTTGATCATATTACGCCTGTACTGGCTCACCTGCACTGGCTTCCTGTGCACTTAAGATGTGACTTTAAGGTTTTACTACTTACGTATAAAATACTACACGGTCTAGCTGCCGTATGTCCCGGCAAGAAATCTGCGTTCAAAAGACTCCGGCTTATTAGTGATTCCTAGAGCCCAAAAAAAGTCTGCGGGCTATAGAGCGTTTTCCGTTCGGGCTCCAGTACTCTGGAATGCCCTCCCGGTAACAGTTCGAGATGCTACCTCAGTAGAAGCATTTAAGTCTCACCTTAAAACTCATCTGTATACTCTAGCCTTTAAATAGACCTCCTTTTTAGACCAGTTGATCTGCCGCTTCTTTTCTTTCTCCTATGTCCCCCCCTCCCTTGTGAGGGGGTCCGGTCCGATGACCATGGATGAAGTACTGGCTGTCCAGAGTCGAGACCCAGGATGGACCGCTCGTCGGAACCCAGAATGGACCGCTCGCCTGTATCGGTTGGGGACATCTCTACGCTGCTGATCCGCTTGAGATGGTTTCCTGTGGACGGGACTCTCGCTGCTGTCTTGGATCCGCTTGAACTGAACTCTCGCGGCTGTGTTGGAGCCACTATGGATTGAACTTTCACAGTATCATGTTGGACCCGCTCGACATCCATTGCTTTCGGTCCCCTGGGGGGCGGGGGGGTTGAAAATAGGCAAGTGATTCATGCTGATTGTTTCATGATGTACAGTAATTGTTTTGTTTACTTAAATTTGTGATTGGGTCTTGAACACATTTTTTTCTCATTGTGGTATTGTTTGTCCTTTTTTTTTCCCTTTCAGATCCGGGCCCAGTCAGAGTAATTCAAACTCTCTGCAACCTCGTTGAATACAAATACAGCGACGGCCCTCCTCAACAATCGGGCCAGCAGGAGCAGCGTATTCATATCATGGTTATTCCGCCTTGCTGCCATGAGTCATGCTTTAAAGCCCAATTGTATGTGTTTATTCCACACACTTTATGACCACTTTTTTACAGTTAGTCGCCCTGCAAACAAACCTGCAGGAACAGGAAAGCGCATCCTTGACCGGAAATTTTCTTCCCAAACTGAGGGTGTTTTCAGGCCAAAATTGTGTAACAATAATTACATAGATGTTCTATACAAGAAAGTTTGATCTCTTATCGATTACATGACACTAAAAACTAGGGCTGCGAATCTTTGGTTGTCCCACGATTCGATTCAATATCGATTCTTGGAGTCGCGATTCGATAATATATAAATTTTTTCGACTCAATGCGATTCTCGATTCAAAAACGATATTTTTCCAATTCAAAACGATTCTGTATTCATTCAATACATAGGATTTCAGCAGGATCTACCCCAGTCTGCTGACATGCTAGCAGAGTAGTAGATTTTTTTTAAAAGCTTTTATAATTGTAAAGGACAATGTTTTATCAACTGATTGCAATAACGTAAATTTGTTTTAACTATCAAACAAACCAAAAATATGACTTATTTTATCTTTGTGAAAATATTGGACACAGTGTGTTGTCAAGCTTATGAGATGCGATGCAAGTGTAAACCACTGTGACATTATTGTTCTTTTTTAAATTTTTTATAAATGTCTAATGATAATGTCAATGAGGGATTTTTAATCACTGCTATGCTGAAATAATAACTAATATGGTTACTGTTGTTGATAATATTCATTTTTGTTTCACTACTTGTGGTTTGTTCTGTGTCGTGTTTGTGTCTCCTCTCAATTGCTCTGTTTATTGCAGTTCTGAGTGTTGCTGGGTCAGGTTTTGTTTTGGAATCTAACTGCATTGTTATGGTATTGTTGTGTAGTGGTTTGTTGGATTGATACATTTTTTTTTTTTTTTTAAATAAATAAAAAAATTAAAATAGATTTTTTTTTAAATGAGAATCGATTCTGAATCGCAGAACGTATTCGATTCGATTCGTATTCAAATTGATTTTTCCCCATCCCCCTACTAGAAACAAAACTTAATGTTGCATAATTACAGTTTGTGATTGGCCAAAAAGCCAGCATTATGATAAAAAATATAGTGTTATGTCCATCTACTTGAAGTGTGGTTGTGTGTATTAATGTAATGTATGTGCAGGGTTTCCGCAAGGCATTAAATCATTAAATTGATTCTGCGTCAATTAAGGCCTTAAAAAACATTAAATGCGTTGTCCAGAGGCATTCAAAAAATGTAATACAATTAAAAGAAATGGCCGATAGTCAATATGTTAAACGGTAAATGAAAATTAACTTAAGAACGTTACGGTCATCGAAATTGCTACATCTGTCTGTGTTTCTTTTTATAGCTGCAGCTGTCAAACTGCATACCAGAGGTATTGTAAAGTTATAGTTAAAGTACCAATGATTGTCACACGCATACTACATGTGGCGAAATTATTCTCTGCATTTAACCCTTCACCCTTGATCACCGTCTGGGAGGTGAGGGGAGCAGTGGGCAGCAGCGGTGCCGCGCCCGGGAAACATTTTTGGTGATGTAACCCCCAGTTCCAACCCTTAATGCTGAGTGCCAAGCAGGGAGGTAATGTGTCCCATTTTATGGTCGTTGGTATGACTCTGCCGGGATTTGAACTCAAGACCTACTGATTTGAGGGTGGACACTCTAACCACTAGGCCAGGGGCGCTCACACTTTTCCTGCAGGCGAGCTACTTTTCAATTGACCAAGTCGAGGAGATCTACCTCATTCCTATTTATAATTTATATTTATTTATGTATGAAAGAGACATTTTTGTTAACAAGTTAATGGTGTTTAATGATAATACAAGCATGTTTAACACACATAGATTCCTTTCTTTCATGAAGACAAGAATATAAGTTGGTGTATTTGATTCTGATGACTTGCATTGATTGGAATTAGACAGTAGTGCTGATAACATCTGCATTTTCAAATGGAGGAAAAAAAAAGTCCTCCTTTCTGTCCAATACCACATGAAAGTGGTTGGATTTGGCATCTCATTTGTCCAACTAGCATACTCGTTTTTAAACACTTTGTTATGAGAGTAGCATATGTGTGTGGCCCTTTAATGTCTGGCAGCAGGTGAGTGACGTCAGTGAGTGTGCGGGTGGGCAAGCAAGTGAGAAAGCGGTCGTTGAGGGCGGGGGAGAAATACATTGGCATCAAACTCCGTAGCTTGCTAGCTTGTGCACGCTAGCTTTCTGAGACTCTTATTTTGTTAGCACAGGCAGGATGAAACAGGTCTTTTATGGTGAAGACAGGAACTGTGCAGTCGGTCTTTAGAGTTTTGACAGTAGGTACGGAGTCTCTAGAAATAAAATGTGTTTCTCTGCGTCCGCCCTGTTAGTGATTTTTTTCTTAAATATGAGCTTGCAGCAGCCAGCGTCATCTCACAAAATCCTCGGGTGCCGAGAATGTCAAACAACTGACGAAAGTGAAGTCTTGGTATGATTGATGATTGCTCATTTTTATGTATATTTTTTAATGCCTGGCTTGAGATCGACTGACACACCCTCCGAGATCGACCAGTCGATCGCGATCGACGTAATGGGCACCCCTGCACTAGGCCACTGAGTAGGTAAGAGGTAAGGTGGGAACGCGACAAAAGAATTGCCTCAATACGGCAAAATGAAACTGCTTTGGAGGCCTAAACCTTTCCATTCTTGGGTCACTGTAGGCGTGAAGTCCTTAACTGTGACACCATGTCAGGATAACGGGGAAGCTGAGCTTTTTTCATACACAACTCTTTTATTTCAATCACCTCCACTTCAACACACATGAGCTAACTTGGCTAACATCAGCAACTGTCGGGACGCAGGCGCCTTAAGTGATCTACGCTGGCCTAGGATGGACAAAGAAGGCAATTTTTACAGCAGACCACAACTCTTTTATTCTTTGACATTCCCACAATAAATGAATACAAGTTCCTTCAGCTGCCGGATACATAGCTTGCTATTTACTGTAAACATTTTAAACATAAAGGGAGTAAAATACAATATCTTTAATTGGCATAGCTTTTTTTTAATGCATCTTATTGGCCATTTTACAAATATCGTTTTGTATTTTTCAAAATTTTTTAAATCGATCATCCGTTTTCCAAACACATGCGTAGCGCATGCATAATTAACTTTTCTAATGTTTACCACTGTGTGGATACCAATAATTGTAAGCTTTTGACTATATATAATAACTATAAGCAATACATTTTTAAGTACCAAAAAAATTGCATTAAAAAGCATTACATTAGATCTGTATTATCATTATTATTGCATTGCATAAATTTGATACCTGTAGAAACGCGGATGTGGCAAAATTACAAATGCCTGATTTTTTATGTTCTTGCCCTGCAGCGTATGTCCTGAGATGCGGTACCCTTCCTGCTTGGGACATTATTGAGGAGGCCAAGCTCAAGAAATCTTTGGTAAACAAATGTCGGGCCAGCGCAGGTTTTAAGTAGGCTCTTGTACCTGCCAAGTTCTTCCTGGGGTAGGATGTTTCCTTTGTAAACATGTTAATATTTTGGTCTAGGGTTGCGCAATATATATTGTAAAAAATTGCCCTATGATGTAGCTTTTAGTACCACGTTATACTGTGACAATGCATATTGAGGTGTGCTGTGTCTCGCAAATTTGGCACTGATGCTACCTCACTAACAAGCTAGCGGCTAATATCCTTTCACAGTGCAAGGCTGTTTCCAAATAAAAAAAAATGCAACTGGAAATGACGCAGTATTTTACTGCTTAAATAATCCGGTATATTAGTAACTTTTGTAACCATTTTCAATATGTTTCAATAATCATTTATGTACCAAATGTTATTTTGTTATCGCAAGAGGCTGTTGTATTGTTTACAACAGTGTTTCTTAATCATAGGGCTGTGGCCCACTGTTTGGCTGCAAGTACCCCTTAGGGGCCGCCAATAAATATCTGTTTCTAAGCTGTGGTCCGTCCATATGGGCCGCAATGGTACTCAGTTGTAATACACTTTAGTGTAAGATGACTAATTCAATGTTTGTATTTGAGTAAGCCCCAGACCCTCTGTAGTGGAAAAGTTAGTCAGGCCCCGAGGTAAAAAATGTTAAGTATCCCTGGTTTTAAATGTGTGATTATATTTTGTATGTAAACCAGTTCGAAGCAGCACGGTTATAAATGTATAAATGTATTTCGTTTTTTTCTTGGAATATTTCAAAAATAGGAATTTAATCATTTACTCACCCTGTTACTGAGGTCAAGTAAGGTGTTTTTTTTTTTTAACTACGGTACATAGTTTGACCAACAAGGAGTTAAAAAACTACACCTGACAACAAAGTGAGTACTTAGGGTTAAATTCAGTTATTTTTGTATTTGTTTTATTTTTTGTATATTGTTTTTTATATTGTAATTATTGTGAATGACAATATGTATGTATTAATGAACTAAATTTTAATTGTTGTATTAATGTATTTTTATCTTATATTTTGTATTTTTGATTAACCAAATAAAATGATACACCTTTCAATATGAGTATTTTTTTAGTGTTATTTTTAATTTAGTTAGATAATGAATATTTAAATTGAACTCTCAATTGGTTCTCATTATTCTCAAATTTTAGATATGATGGCTTTGTTAAGACATTTAAGAGAAATAATAAAGACATGAAAGAGACATACATAAGATCTATTTTATTGCTCATACATCTCATTTCTTTCTCTTTAATTCTCCTTCAAAATAAATGAGACATAATTGAGATCAGTGGCATACATATATGAGCTCTCCTCAGTGTATCCCACTTCTCAAATATTGCTCAAATGGTTATATTAACTCAACCTCCTTTGTCTCAGTGATGTCTTGTCTCTTTTTAGCTTATTTATTGCTCCTAAGGGTCCCTTGGGAGCAATACAAGCGAAACAATTGATCACATAATTAGACAGATATGAGAAGCTCATAATGTTCTCAAGATAGGAGATCAAGCTACAGATGAGCAAGCACATTTTTGGGAAGGATTTCAAAACGAGTAAGATAATCTTAAAATGGACTCTAAAAGACAGGCAGCCAGTGGACGGAGGCTAAAACAGGAATAATGTGCTCTCTTTTTCTTGTATTGGTTAAAAGTCGGGCAGATGCATTTTGGGCCAGCTACAGACGTGAGAGGGAAGATTGATTAATACCAAAATACAAAGAGTTACAGTAATCCAGCCAAGATGTAATAAAGGCATGGATTGCTGTCTCAAACTGTTGCCTAGAAAGGTTTTTGACCTTGGCCAGCTGACGTAAATAAAAAAAAGCTGGCTTTCAACACTGTGCCAATCTGACTGTCAAATTTAAAACCACTGTCAATACAAAAGCCCAGGTTGGTGACCATGAAGTTACATGACATTAGGTACAATTTAGAATAGTCACTTTCCGCAATACTTCTCTCAGTCTATTGGTAAATTCCACTCTGCTAGTGATTGATACCAGATATAGTGGAAGTCGATTCCAGTAAGTGATTGCCCTATACATACCAGTCTTTTACAAAACAACAGTTTTGGGTTTAAGGTGGGTGAAAGCACCTCTCGGTAGTCATACAATTGTAAGACTCCATGGTCTAGAATGTAAAAATACCAGAGTGTGAACCAGTCGCAACATTCAAGAACAGATTAGACTTTGCCAGAAAAAGGCCTCCAATGAAACAAAGGTCAACCTGTATCGCTGTGTTGGAAAGACACAACTGAACAGCTCATGATCCAAAACATACCACATTATGTGTGAAACAGTGTTATTAGTATCACATGTGTATGTGAGGCTGTTAAAGCAACATGCTGTTTGTTAATGATGTCACTGCTGACAAACTTAAGATGCATTGTGAAGTGTAACAAAAAGGCTGTACTCCAATGAAAAATGCTACTAAACCTTCAGTCTTCAATTGGGTAAAAAAGCTACTAAAACAGCAGGGAGTAATATGTGAAGATAGGCAAAAACACATCTCGAGCACTACATGTATTTTGTGGCGTACCACAGAGATCAATACTGGGATCAAAATTGTTTTAGCATTTGTAAAGTCACAAAGGACTTAAAGTTGTTATTATTTGCAGACGACATGACTGTGTTTTGTTCGGGAGAGAACAAACAAGCCAATACAAATAATAACAGAAAAGATAAATAAAGACGTTGTTTGACAACAAGAAACTAAAATAATTCTATTCGATGACCACAAACACAAACACAAACAAACGGAGTAGATATTGACAGGGTAAAATAAATACATGTTCTAGGTGTAATATTAGACTATAACATTAACTAGAAATATACATTATAAGGTGGTAAGAAATACTTGTATATGTCTATGAATGTCCTCATTCATCCAGGTCATTGGAACCTCAGGGCATTCAATCGATCGCAACTGGACTATGTGGTTTGTCTTAGAAGATATTTCACCTCTCATCCTAGTAGGCAGGTGATTGACTGCAGCCGGCAGCTGCAGTCAATCACCGGCAAACAGCACACCTGAAGTTGACCAGAGGTCTTGCCTTCAAAAGCCTCCACAACCTGCTATCCCGGGCCGGAACGTAATCATCTGTTGGAGTACCGTATGCGATTATCATTCTCCATGCAATCTTGCTCTTTGGTCTCTGTGTTTTCTTCCCCGTGTTTGATTAGTCCTGTGTCTTCATTGTCTTCCTTTAAGCAGTCTGCCTGCGTTCCTCGTGACGAGCTGTGCGTTTCGTCTTTTTTCCCGCGTTCCTTCTGCTTCCCTGACAGCCTCGTGGATCTCGACCTCCCGCTTGGACATGGACCTCCTACGCCACGCTATCGCCCCCAACTTCCTACTTGCCTTACAGATCTTTGAGCCTGCCCTGCCCCTTTTGGACTTGCCTCTCGCCCAACACTGTGGTAACACTCAGCAGTTCATTACTACACAGTCACACTCATGCACACCCTTGGATTTTTTCCACACTCCATTCCCAAGTTTATTAATATCATAATTGTTTGTTATTATATATATATGAGTATATATAATAATAAATCCATCCATCCATCCATTTTCTACCGCTTATTCCCTTTTGGGGTCGCGGGGGGTGCTGGCGCCTATCTCAGCTACAATCGGGCGGAAGGCGGCGTACACCCTGGACAAGTCGCCACCTCATCGCAGGGCCAACACAAATAGACCATAGAGCTATACTATGCCCCCTTGTGGCCTGTGCCGTCTACACTCTACTCCTAAACATAACAGATGTGGTTTTATTGATTTTTAAATGTGCCACAAAAAAAAAAATGTTTCGTACACCTTTGAGTTGTTTCAATCCCCAGTAGTGCGTACATGTATTTCTACAATGTAGTATTTCTCCAGCAATAGTCATGTGGTGACAGAAATTATGATATTTTGAGAGGTAATTATTGAAGTCAAACATCATTGAAGGCCCAGGTGGGAAAGGCACGGCCCACCACTTTCACTACTGTTACCAAATCTGAGTTATTGTGTAGAACTATAAGGAACTAACTACAAAAGTATGCTTCTGTCACTAACCGTGTTACAAAGAAGGTCAGTTAGAATAATACATCATGTTGGATATAAAGAAGACTCATACCCTTTATTTATTGAGTCAAAAACATTGAAATTAAATAATTTGACAAATTTGCAAACAGATAAAATTATAACTTGCTATTCAAGAACGTACAACAATTCTTGTCAACAATATGTATTGTTTAAATTGTATATCAACTGCATCTAATAGAATAACCACCTGTATACTTATCATGCTCTCAGATTTTTGATAATAAAGTGTTATATTCTATTCTAATATAATCCAGTTTAGCAAACTGTTCAAACTAAGTGTTTAAAGAGTACAAGAAACAGTAATCCTGAAAAACACCTTAAACCTTATCAATGCAATGACTTAATCTGATTGATGTCATTATGTACGTGCAGTTATTTATTCATTTGAGTGTATGTGTTACAGATTGTGCACATGAAGTGAACAAAAATGTGTTTGAAATTGCTGTGAAACCAAATAAGCTCAATTTCTTCAAAGTCCTTTTCGGAAATGTTTGAGGAACTGGAAATATGTAATGCACCGTGTTGTAACTGTATGCGTGTTTGAAATAAATCATCAACATAACAATAGGAAATGGTTTTGTATGACCCAGCAAATAATTCAAACTAATAAAACAGCTCCTTGTAAACATGTTTTTGAAGGAAGTTTTGGTTTTGGATCTTGATATATTGTGCGGTGCATGTGCATCATAGATGCACATCATTTTAAGTTAAATGCCACAAGGGCCGACCACAAATGATGCAAACAATGTGATTGCTTTCAACAGGCTGGTTAGTAAAGGTCAAGGATCCTGCTTCCCTCATGCTAATGAACTGACATGAAATATAAGCCCAATTAAACATTAAATATTTTGTTCTCCAGGAAAACACAAGCCAAGTTATATCGCAGAAGTTTACACCTAACTGATGGAGTAGGTCCAGAAGATGCTTTGGTCGTATGGTTTTATGCCGGTGTGTTTAATATTGGTTGTTATAATCTATTGTTTGATGCTACGGAAGAGGAGGGCGATTAAATGTTTGTTGTCACGGAGGCATTTGCATGTTTGGGAATTGTATACAGCTGTGACAGGATAAACGTCATCTTGCTCATAAAGCTTTTAATTACACCAAATGTTGCTTCTATTCTGAAAATCTAACCATGCTCTCACACTCCAGCATTAAACACCATGAATAAATGAACGAAAATCAATATAGATATAATACCATGGAAATTGTTTTATGAATAAAGTATGAAGCTTTGCTTTGCTTTGCTTTGCTTTTTTTTTTTGTTTTATTAAAAAATTCAGTCATTCTGAACTGGATTTTATTAAAATCTGAATATGCGGCTAAAACATGAGTGTCAAACTCTGGCCCACGGGCCAAGTTTGGCCCGCCGTTTAATTTCATTTGGCCCTTGAGGCAATATCAAATTAACATTAGAGCTGGCCCGCCGGTATCACCAAATTCACCGCTAATACTCATACTTGCCAACCCTCCCGATTTTCCCGGGAGACTCCAGAAGTTTAGTGCCCTTCCCGAAAATCTCCCTGGGCATCCATTCTCCCGATTTCCACCCGGACAACAATATTGGGAGCGTGCCTTAAAGGCACTGCCTTTAGCGTCCTCTACAACATGTCCTCACGTCCTCTTTTCCTCCATATAAACAGCGTGCTGGCCAAGTCACATAATATTTGCGGCTTTCACACACACATATGCGAATGCCTTGCATACTTGGTCAACAGCCATACAGGTCACACTGAGGGTGGCCATATAAACAACTTTAACATTGTTACAAATATGCGCCACACTGTGAACCCACATTAAACAAGAATGACAAAACACATTTCGGGAGAACACCCGCACTGTAACACAACATAAACACAACAGAACAAATACCGAGAACCCCATGCAGCACTGACTCTTCCGGAATGCTACAATATACAACCCCCGCTACCATCAAACCCCGCCCACCTCATTTTTATTTTATTTTCGCTTTTTATTAGCCTGTGGAAAAAGTTAACGTTGATATTTACTTCAGAAGGCTGCAAAAAGAAAAGAGGCATTCATTTTTTAATCTCTGAGCTGCAACCTTATCGTGGTAGAGGAGTTTGCGTGTCCCAATGATCCTAGGAGCTATGTTGTCCGGGGGCATAAAGCCCCCTGGTAGGGTCTCCCAAGGCAAACAGGTTCTAGGTGAGGGATCAGACAAAGAGCAGCTCGAAGACCTTTATGAAGATGAAAAACCATGGACCCAGATTTCCCTCGCCCGGACGCGGGTCACCGGGGCCCCCCTCTGGAGCCAGGCCCGGAGGTGGGGCCCGGCCGGGCACAGCCCGAAGAGGCAACGTGGGTCACCCCTCCAATGGGCTCACCACCCATAACAGGGGCCATAGAGGTCGGGTGCATTGTGAGCTGGGCGACAGCCGAAGGCAGGGCACTTGGCGGTCCGATCCTCGGCTACAGAAGCTAGCTCTTGGGACGTGGAACGTCACGTCACTGGGGGGGAAGGAACCTGAGCTAGTGCGCGAAGTCGAGAAATTCCGGCTGGATATAGTTGGACTCACTTCGACGCACAGCAAGGGCTCTGGAACCACTTCTCTCGAGAGGGATTGGACCCTCTTCCACTCTGGCGTTGCCGGCAGTGAGAGGCGACGGGCTGGGGTGGCAATTCTTGTTTCCCCCCGGCTCAAAGCCTGTACGTTGGAGTTCAACCCGGTGGACGAAAGGGTAGCCTCCCTCCGCCTTCGGGTGGGGGGACGGGTCCTGACTGTTGTTTGTGCTTATGCACCAAACAGCAGTTCAGAGTACCCACCCTTTTTGGGAACACTCGAGGGAGTACTGGAAAGTGCTCCCCCGGGTGATTCCCTTGTCCTACTGGGAGACTTCAACGCTCACGTTGGCAACGACAGTGAAACCTGGAGAGGCGTGATTGGGAAGAATGGCCGCCCGGATCTGAACCCGAGTGGTGTTTTGTTATTGGACTTTTGTGCTCGTCACAGTTTGTCGATAACAAACACCATGTTCAAACATAAGGGTGTCCATATGTGCACTTGGCACCAGGATACCCTAGGCCGCAGTTCCATGATCGACTTTGTAGTTGTGTCATCGGATTTGCGGCCTCATGTTTTGGACACTCGGGTGAAGAGAGGGGCGGAGCTTTCTACCGATCACCACCTGGTGGTGAGTTGGCTGCGATGGTGGGGGAGGATGCCGGACCGACCTGGGAGGCCCAAACGCATTGTGAGGGTCTGCTGGGAACGTCTGGCAGAGTCTCCTGTCAGACAAAGTTTCAATTCCCACCTCCGGAAGAACTTTGAACATGTCACGAGGGAGGTGCTGGACATTGAGTCCGAGTGGACCATGTTCCGCACCTCTATTGTCGAGGCGGCAGATCGGAGCTGTGGCCGCAAGGTAGTTGGTGCCTGTCGGGGCGGCAATCCTAAAACCCCTTGGTGGACACCAGCGGTGAGGGATGCCGTCAAGCTGAAGAAGGAGTCCTATCGGGTCCTTTTGGCTCATAGGACTCCGGAGGCAGTGGACAGGTACCGACAGGCCAAGCGGTGTGCAGCTTCAGCGGTCGCGGAGGCAAAAACTCGGACATGGGAAGAGTTCGGGGAAGCCATGGAAAACGACTTCCGGACGGCTTTGAAGCGATTCTGGACCACCGTCCGCCGCCTCAGGAAGGGGAAGCAGTGCACTATCAACACCGTGTATGGTGCGGATGGTGTTCTGCTGACCTCGACTGCGGATGTTGTGGATAGGTGGAAGGAATACTTCGAAGACCTCCTCAATCCCACCAACACGTCTTCCTATGAGGAAGCAATGCCTGGGGAATCTGTGGTGGACTCTCCTATTTCTGGGGCTGAGGTCGCTGAGGTAGTTAAAAAGCTCCTCGGTGGCAAGGCCCCAGGGGTGGACGAGATCCGCCCGGAGTTCCTTAAGGCTCTGGATGCTGTGGGGCTGTCTTGGTTGACAAGACTTTGCAGCATCGCGTGGACATCGGGGGCGGTACCTCTGGATTGGCAGACCGGGGTGGTGGTTCCTCTCTTTAAGAAGGGGGACCGGAGGGTGTGTTCCAACTATCGTGGGATCACACTCCTCAGCCTTCCCGGTAAGGTTTATTCAGGTGTACTGGAGAGGAGGCTACGTCGGATAGTCGAACCTCGGATTCAGGAGGAACAGTGTGGTTTTCGTCCTGGTCGTGGAACTGTGGACCAGCTCTATACTCTCGGCAGGGTTCTTGAGGGTGCATGGGAGTTTGCCCAACCAGTCTACATGTGCTTTGTGGACTTGGAGAAGGCATTCGACCGTGTCCCTCGGGAAGTCCTGTGGGGAGTGGTCAGAGAGTATGGGGTATCGGACTGTCTTATTGTGGCGGTCCGTTCCCTGTACGATCAGTGCCAGAGCTTGGTTCGCATTGCCGGCAGTAAGTCGAACACATTTCCAGTGAGGGTTGGACTCCGCCAAGGCTGTCCTTTGTCACCGATTCTGTTCATAACTTTTATGGACAGAATTTCTAGGCGCAGTCAAGGCGTTGAGGGGTTCCGGTTTGGTAACCGCAGGATTAGGTCTCTGCTTTTTGCAGATGATGTGGTCCTGATGGCTTCATCTGACCGGGATCTTCAGCTCTCGCTGGATCGGTTCGCAGCCGAGTGTGAAGCGACCGGAATGAGAATCAGCACCTCCAAATCCGAGTCCATGGTTCTCGCCCGGAAAAGGGTGGAGTGCCATATCCGGGTTGGGGAGGAGACCCTGCCCCAAGTGGAGGAGTTCAAGTACCTAGGAGTCTTGTTCACGAGTGAGGGAAGAGTGGATCGTGAGATCGACAGGCGGATCGGTGCGGCGTCCTCAGTAATGCGGACGTTGTACCGATCCGTTGTGGTGAAGAAGGAGCTGAGCCGGAAGGCAAAGCTCTCAATTTACCGGTCGATCTACGTTCCCATCCTCACCTATGGTCATGAGCTTTGGGTCATGACCGAAAGGATAAGATCACGGGTACAAGCGGCCGAAATGAGTTTCCTCCGCCGTGTGGCGGGGCTCTCCCTTAGAGATAGGGTGAGAAGCTCTGCCATCCGGGAGGAGCTCAAAGTAAAGCCGCTGCTCCTCCACATCGAGAGGAGCCAGATGAGGTGGTTCGGGCATCTGGTCAGGATGCCACCCGAACGCCTCCCTAGGGAGGTGTTTAGGGCACGTCCAACCGGTAGGAGGCCACGGGGAAGACCCAGGACACGTTGGGAAGACTATGTCTCCCGGCTGGCCTGGGAATGCCTCGGGATCCCCCGGGAAGAGCTAGACGAAGTGGCTGGGGAGAGGGAAGTCTGGGTTTCCCTGCTTAGGCTGTTGCCCCCGCGACCCGACCTCGGATAAGCGGAAGATGATGGATGGATGGATTTTTTAAATTACATTTTATTTAATATACCATTGATGTTTTTTCATTTGTTTTTTGAAAGTTGTATTTTGCACTATTACGTTATATAAGCTCTGCCTGTTCCATGGGAGGAAGCCTGAGTACCCGGAGGGAACCCACGCAGTCACGGGGAGAACATGCCGACTCCACACAGAAAGATCCCGAGCCCGGGATTGAACCCAGGATTACTGAGGACCTTCGTATTGTGAGGCGGATGCACTAACCCCTGTACCACCGTGCTGCCCTATTTAAGCCTTGCTTGTTCAATATTCATTGCAAAACTAGTTTGGGTCCCTATTAAAAGGTTAATTTGTTCAACCTCGGCCCGCGGCTTTGTTCAGTTTTAAATTTTGGCCCACTCTGTATCTGAGTATGACACCCCTGGGCTAGAAGATGGACACATACTTTTCAAGCATAAAATAAACACGGAAAATATCTGAAACTTGTGTACGACAAAGCGGACGAAAAAGAAACCTTTGAGGGTGTTCCTTTTCATAATTATAATTAATTATTACTATATTACTATTATAAATACCTAGCACAGTAATATGACAAAGGGATAAGTTATGTGCTTTTTTTCTGCCATTTAGCATCTACTTTTAAGACTGTGTTGTATAAAACGAGTAAAACATGCATACAGTATTTCTTTTCCAATTTTTGTTGAATTCCTGTGCTTTTTTGAGGTTACAAGTAACTTAAAATACTGACAGTAAATTCAAAAAATCACAACTTGATTCAATGTTGTTGAAAAAAATTAAGCTTCAAAACATTGCAACTTTTGCTGCAGCTTTCAAAAAAGAAAAAAGAAAAAAAAAGCCACAAATTCAGGCTTTTTATTTTAACAATCACAATTTTAAAAAACGCCTGCAAAATCCTGGAGGGATAGTAAAAACTGTCAAAATCTCTACAAGGCCCTTGGAGTTGACTTGTGGGCGAGAAATACATCCAATATATTCAATTCCGCTCTGGTCGACATTCCTGCAGTCATCCTGAGTCCTGCAACACTTATACAATATCTGTGTCATTAGGCGGTGTGATAAAGCTGCACATTTGAATGTGGCCAGTCTAACACGCACCTGTGCAATCATCATGATGACTAATCAGCGTCTTGATAAAACCCACCTGTGAGGCGGCCATATTATCTCAGCATAGGGGAAGGAAGTGCTCTTGGACACAGAATTAGAAACGCAATATTCGAAAGGAATAGTCGCTGACGAGGTTTATAAATGTGAGCAAAATCACAAGCTTTTGCATTTTTGTTGTGTAAAATATCGATTTTCCTACAGCTGAGAAAAAACAAGAACAGAAACATCAATGGGCCCCATTCAGCAACCGTTCTTAAGAACAAATGTTGTTCTTGGGCCCACTTACGAAGTTTTTAAGGATATTTTTGTATTCACCAATGTTTTCTTTGCTGGGATTTGTTCGTAGGTAAGAACAAAATCTATGAGTGCTCCAGAGCACTCTTAGGGTGGCCTATTTGTTCTGAAGTGTGACAAGTTCCCTTACTTCTATTGTCTAATGTTGAATCAATATCATATATGTATATATATATATAGATATAGATATATATATATATATATGTGTGTGTGTGTACATATATATGTATAGATACATGTATATATTTATATGTATATATATACATAAATATAGATGAGACAGACATATAGCAAAATGAGCAATATAGACATTTCAAAATACACTCACACACACACACACACACACACACACACACACACACACACACACAATCATCAATTACCGGGGTGTTGATTTAGTGATTGGTGGTTCTTCAAATGGCTCAACTCACACAATGGCAATGCTTTTGTTGCTACTTGAAGATGCCGCAGATTGTGCCCTGGGGAGGGAGTGCATATTACACGACCATGTAGACCTATTTGGCCAAAGTGACACATATTTATTTGAACACTTTAGGCTACCTCAGCAGTCCCCCCCTTCGAAAAACTTTTATTTTGACATTATGTATTTCCCCCGCCGGATAATATGAATGTCCCTTCTGGAATCTGTTTGTGTTTTTGCCGTGTGTTTGATGTTTGGATTTTTGGCCGGAATTGTGCCCTTATATGGGGAATTAAGGGTGTTTACATATGCATATTGGTGAAATAAGGTGTCTTTTTATGCAAATTATGATAGACACGCATGCGCTAGCTATTTGGCATTCAGAAACTTAAGAACAGCAGGTGGGAACACTTTGGCCGTTTAAGAACACGTAATGAATTTGAATGGACTCCTCTTAGTAAATCACTTAGGAAGAAAGATAAAAGGAAAAGTTAGGAACTTATTGCTGAATGGGGCCCAATGTTTTCTTTGCGGCAAAGGAGAGTATGAAGGTGTGATGTCACGTTCCATACCTCTCAACCCTCCTGGTTTTCCAGAGAAACAACCGTCTTGTCTTTCTTTCTCTGAGTTTGTGGTTGAGAAGCTGCTACAAAATACCATTGCTAAAATTGATTGAATTCTGTAGGCATTCTGTAGAGTTAATCAGAAGAAAACTTAAATCTGTATATTCACTTTTTATTTTATTATTCTTTTTAAAATGGCACCACTGCGATGAGGTGGCGACTTGTCCAGGGTGTACGCCGCCTTCCGCCCAATTCTAGCTGAGATAGGCACCAGCCCCCCCCAAAGGGAATAAGCGGTAGAAAATGGATGGATGGAAAATGGCACCATTTTCTTAAGAGTTAACCAATCAGAACAAATACACTTGTTTTGTTGTAGATACAGTATTTCTCACCTCTCATCGAGGTCAAATTGCACTGATTCAACCCCTCAAACCCCATCAAATATACGATAGTCACACACACGCACGCGCGCACACACACACACACTAACACACACACACACACACACACACACACACACACACACACAAAAGGTGTTGTGAAATTATCCTCTGCATTTTTACCCATCCCAATGTTCACCCTCTGGGAGGTGAGGGGAGCAGTGAGCAGCAGCGGTGACTGCGCTTGGGAATCATTTTGGTGACTTAACCCCCAATTCCAACCCTTGATGCTGAGTGCCAAACAGGGATGTAATGGGTCCCATTTTTATAGTCTTTGGTATGACTCGGCCGGGGTTTGAACTCACGACCTTTCAGTCTCAGGCAGACACTCTAACCACAAGGCCACTGAGTAGGGCTTAAGACGTCCTGAATTTAGATTTGTATATCTAGAAATTAGCAGGACTGTTAAGGTATAAATAAGTATTTTATTTTAAAAACACTATTTACTTTAGCCGCCAGATAATAGTAGAGTGTTGACCACCCGAAAAGGGGTTTTGTGGCAATTCCAACTTTGACCACAGTGTCAATCTCCATGCAGATTGGTGCTTTTCCATCATTTTCAGCACACTTGCAAAATGTCCCACCCATCCCCTTCTTCTCATGTGAAAATTATATGAATCACTTCCTACTCCAGTGTTTTTCAACCTTTTTTGAGCCAAGTCACGTTTTTTGCATTGAAAAAATCCAAAGGCAAACCACCAGCAGAAATCATTAAAAAACAAAACTCAGTTGACAGTAAAAAGTTGTTGTTGCAATTGTTGAATATGACTTCAGACCATAACCAAGCATGCATCACTATAGCTCTTGTCTCAAAGTAGGTGTACTGTCACGACCTGTCACATCACGCCGTGACTTATTTTGAGTGTTTTGCATTTTTCCCTTGCATAGTGTTTTAGTTCTTGTCTTGCGTTCCTATTTTGGTGGCTTTTTCTCTTTTTTTGGTATTTTCCTGTAGCAGTTTCATGTCTTCCTTTGAGCGATATGTCCCACATCTTCTTGGTTTTAGCAATAAAGAATATTTCAGTTGTTTTAATCCTTCTTTTTGTGGACATTGTTGATTGTCATGTCATGTTCGGATGTACATTGTGGACGCCGTCTTTGCTCCACAGTAAGTCTTTGCTGTCGTCCAGCATTATCTTTTTGTTTACTTTGTAGCCATTTCAGTTTTATTTTCGGTCTGCGTAGCCCTCCCTATGCTTCAGTGCATTTTCTTAGGGGCACTCACCTTTTGTTTATTTTTGGTTTAAGCATTGGACACCTTTTTACCTGCACGCTGCCTCCCGCTGTTTCCAACATCTACAAAACAATTAGCTACCGGCTGCCACCTACTGATATGGAAGAGTATTACACGGTTACTCTGCAGAGCTCTCGACAGCACCGACACTCAAAAATAACAGATTCTTGGTTTGCAAAAAATATTTTTAACACAAATAGGTGTAATTACATAATCTCCCACGGCACACCAGACTGTATGTCACGGCACATTAGTGGTTGAAAAACACTGCCCTACTGTATGTGCAAAATAGAGTCTTGAGATATACAGTATTTTTTATAATATCAGTATTCAGGGCACAAGAAATTAGCTGCAATGGTATTCAGTTTATTATCCTCAGGCAAGGTTATTTATCTTTGCACGTGTGCAAGTTGAATCAAATAAAAATCACAAAAATATCCCTGACAGTTTCAAATTCAAGTGGGTTTTTTTTGTCCCTAATGTGCATGCATTTTATGGGGAACAGGCTGTTCCAGCAGGTGGCTAACAGTAAATAAGGCCGGCTTCACCAGAAAGCGGCTCGTCTCCATTTTAGATTGCCTTTATGACACCAATCAGCATGAGCCTCCTCAATGTCACAAAATACGCAATTAATCTCTGAGCTTACTGCCCTTCGAACATCTCAGCACGTCCTCTTGTTAAAATGTAAACACGAGCAGGTAAACAAAAGTATGGCTTGTTTGTATTTGATCCCAGGGGTAAAGGTAATCCATCATTTTCATTTCAAGAGCCTGATTGGCCCCGCTGACAAATCCCCCGCACATTATCTCATATGGAAGGTAATGGGAAAGCCTCCCACTGCTCGGCCCCATTATAGCACTCTCCAAACTCTCCCATTCTTCGAAAACGGTTCCTTATCAGCAGCGTAATGGTGATTCATAGCAGGTGTAAGGGTCTCGCAGGATTGTGCAGGTGAGTGGGACTGGTGTGCCGTGGCCCTGAGGTGATGAGAATGCATTTAAAGAGAGAGAAAATCAAATCAGGGATGAAGGTTGCAAAATGAGGATGCACTTTGCGGCTCGTCATTGCAGTCCTGCTAGCAGTATGGGCTGTGTTTTGTCAGTGGGTATGAATAATACACACCGGGTCTGTTCTCTATTACACAAGTCTAAGCCTACCTGGTTATTGGAGAATCTGGAGGCTTTTTTGGTATTCAGAGAAATGCTTTTGACTGCAGTCTTTCAGCATTTTTCCAAGTTATCAGACACAGTGGACACAATTATTTGAATGATTGTTCAGATTAGGGCTGGGAGATATATCGATATACTCGATACATCGCGGGTTTGTCTCCGTGCAAAATAAAAAATGAATATATCTTGATATTCGAGTATACGTTCTCACGCAGTTGTTTTTAGCTGTGGGCATTACACTGCAGGCTCTTCTCAATCTTTCCTGTCTCTCCTTCTTGCAGACAAGCGCACCTTCTTACATACGTCACATACTGTCATGTCATACGCCCTCACATGAGAGGTAGCAGCATGGGTAACATTAGCTGGGATGATAGCACAGTGGTGCAAGTGGTAATACGAGAGAAATGAGGTGCGAATCTGTGACAAATCTCCCGTCCAAAGGCAAAACCCAGTGACTCAATTTTGGTCAAAACAGAGCTGATAATAATTTTCCCAGGTGATATGCTTTACATTAGTGTATGCGATATTGTAATTTGTTCCGTAAGTAAGCTGTTATGCGCATGGCAGGACCTAGCAACTACCACATAACCGCATAGATACAACAGAAAAACCTAGTATCTCAAGGGACCAATCGGCGCTTCTTTGTCAGTCGCCTTACTGTCTTTAATGAGACATTTGCACGAATGGGGGCCGACGGTCAACCTGATTATGTGATATTATGTCACGAGGGGATATTTGGAAGATTGGCCCAAGATGTTGCAGGCACCTTCATTAAATGTATTGTTCTTGATTCTTCCCCTTGCATACTCTTTTGGGCAGATAAATGTGGTGGTTAAAATAAAAACTGGACGCTGTACACGGCTCTTGCCCAATGTGCAAACGCAGAATGGGGCCCACCCGAGATTGTAATAAGATATCTGGAGAAAGGGCACAGACGTTCATGAGAGCAGATTCAATCCATGGCTCAATCGGCAAGAAAATGAAAGCTCAAAAAAACATCTATACGTTTGATGACTTTGTAGATCTTTGTAAGACAGCAACAGGATGGATTGGTTTTCCTTTGTTTTCTCAAAATCAGCTAGAACTGAGTTACTAGGTTTTGCCTTTGGAAGGGAAAAATAAAGGAAGAATTAATTCCTAAGAAAAACAGCACGGGGTCCATCGTCTGTCGGTGGTTTGGCTTCAAATGGGAATATGTCGAACAAGTATGCGGCAGAAGCAATGTTACAAAAGGTAGCACCTACTGCTAATTTGTAGCATCATTAGAAAAGTCACGCGCTAGAGAATGAAGAGTGCTTGAAACTGCATGTCGACAGTTCCGTTCGGTGCCACACCCACAAAATGCCGAAGGAACAATTTCCAGATCCACACCATATGAAAACAATGGTCAACAACAGAATTTACTAACGTCCGTAGTAACCTACCACATAACAAAGGACATACACTATTTGATTTCTTGTTAAACAACTCATTTTTATTTGACAGTTATTGAAATATTGTGTGTGACATCATGCACATAAGTGCACTTTATTTGTTTTAAACTATGGTAGTGGTGTTCTGTACGCAAAGTGCAATTGAATTTAGTGTTGTTTTGATATGTCATCTTTGTGACATCATGCACAAAAGTGCACTAATAACTTGTTTTAAAATGTCTCTGATAATTTTGTACTTTCTGTTTTGGAAATCCCATGAATGTTTGTGCCACTACTTAATAACTGTTTAATAAATACAGTTTTGGTAAATTGACTTAGTTGTGATTTCCCTCTCTGCATGAAAGTTTAAAATGAGCATATATTAACGCAGCATGAACAAGGGTGTTTTAATGTAGACACATAGAATCATCATACTGCTGTGATTATATATATCAAGTGTTCATTCAAGGCTAAGGCAAAATATCGAGATATATATATATATCGTGTATTGTGACATGGCTTAAAAATATCGAGATATTACTAAAAGGGCATATCGCCCAGCCCTAGTTCAGATTTAAAATAAATTCATCTGACAGTAAACAAGAGATTTTGTCATGACGCAGAGTCAAACCCGCGTTTCCTCAGGGGCTAGAGCTGCGTGCGCCTCTGCTGACAGTGCGCCAAGAGGCGCCTCTGCGGACAGCACTCTCAGACACGCCCTCGCTCGTGCTGAGCGCAGAACTTCCACGCAGCAACGAGCCTGCACTCAATCAAGAATCAACACACCTGGACTTGATGTAAGCCACGTGTTCTTTTTAATACTATTAGTAATGTTCTTAAACCGAATCCAGCCACTTCACTGGAGATGACAAGTGAAACTTGTGAAAAATTTCTCTCCTTTTTTTAATGATAAGGTTGCTTCTATTCGGGCAAATCTTTCTCGTTTTCCATTAAGTTTTAATGTGGCCACTCAGTGCTCGACTGTGTTCTGTCACTTTGAGCCTGTGTCCATGCCTGAACTTACAGGAATAGTCGGCAAGCTAAAACCCTCATCATGTTCCACAGACCCAGTCCCCCCTCGCTTTTTTAAAGAAATCCGGGACACTATTGATTCGTCTGTTAGGAACATTATCAACAGCAGCTTGATTTCTGGCTGTGTCCCCTCCTTTTGTAAAAAAGCTGTTGTTGAGCCTTTGATTAAAAAACCAGGTCTTGATCCGACAAGTTTGTCAAATTACCGGCCCATTTCCAAATTACCTTTTGTGTCAAAGATTTTGGAGAAATGTGTTCTGGCACAACTGCAGCCTTTTTTAGATGAAAATAGCACTTTAGATCCATTTCAGTCTGGATACAAAGCTTTGCACAGTACTGAATCTGCACTTTTAAAGGTTTTTAATGACTTGCTTTTAATGTCTGATTCTGGCAGCTCTGCCATTTTAGTACTTTTAGATCTTACAGCTGCCTTTGACACAGTCGACCACACAATTCTTTTAGACCGCCTGAGAGACTGTGTGGGTGTCAGGGGGACTGCGTTAGAGTGGTTCAGATCTTACCTGTCTGAGAGGTCCTTCTCTGTCAGGCTGGGGGACGCCACCTCCTCTTCTGCCCCGCTTTACTGTGGTGTCCCCCAAGGATCTATTTTAGGCCCCATCCTGTTCGCTCTTTATCTCCTCCCCCTTGGAGATATTTTTAAGAAACATGGAGTGTTTTATCACTTTTATGCAGATGACTGCCAAATTTATATGCCGATTTCAAAAAGCCACGGCCCCCTGACACCCCTTCTTAACTGTCTATGTGACGTCAAGGCTTGGTTAGCCCAGAATTTTTTAATAATGAATGAGGGAAAAACGGAAATTTTAGTTTTTGGTCCGGCCCTCACTGACTTGGAACCATTGCAAAATTATGTGCGTCCCAAAGTCACCAGCCTTGGCGTCACTATAGACAGCGATTTTAAACTAGACAAACAAGTCAATGGCGTTTTAAAATCGTGTTTTTATCACCTTCGTCTTTTAGTAAAGGTTAAACCGTTTTTATCTTTTAACCTTTTTGAACAAGTCGTGCATGCTTTTATTTCAAGTCGCCTGGACTACTGCGATGCACTTTATGCTGGCATTAGCCAAAAAGCTCTCTCCCGGTTGCAGTTAGTCCACAACGCGGCAGCACGACTTTTAACAGGGGCCAGGAAACGCCAGCATATAACCCCAATTCTTCAGAGTTTGCACTGGCTCCCTGTTCATTTTAGAATTGATTTTAAAACATTGCTGTTTGTTTTTAAATCTTTACATGGACTGGCACCTCAATATATCTCGGACCTCATCCAAATTTACATCCCTGCGCGCGCTCTGAGGTCCGAAAGCCAGCTCCAGCTCGTGGTGCCCAAGACCAGACTTAAGACCAGGGGAGACAGGGCCTTCTCTGTGGTCGGCCCTAAGCTCTGGAACACTCTGCCCCTCCATGTTCAAACTGCTTCCACAGTGGAGTGTTTTAAGTCTCGTCTTAAGACCCACTTTTATTCTTTGGCTTTTAACACTACGTGAGTTGTGTGGTCCTCCGTCCTCTGTTGTCCTCTGTGTTTTTTTATACACTTTTATTTTTATTTTACTGTTTTAATTGATTTTACCCTTTAAAATAGTTTTTAATCATATTTGTTTTTATATTGTTTTTATTGGTTTTATTTTTATTCATTTTTTGTTTTGTTCAGTCATTGGTGGAGCATAATATTGTTTTTAACATGGCTGTGCAGCACTTTGGAAACGTTATTGTTGTTTAAATGTGCTATATAAATAAAGTGGATTGGATTGGATTGATGAAGGGGAGCAGCATATTGGGGTTTTCTTCATTACGGGGGAATAAAGTATGGCTCACCATGATTGTCCTTGTGGTAGTAGAGGAACGATCTGGTTACACATCTGCCTTGAAGGTAGGCAGAGTTTGGCTCCTAGAGACAGCTCTCTGGTCTTGCTCTGCTGCTCGCTCACAAAGTCTTGAGTCAAATTGGAGGGCCAGTTCAATGAGGTCCTTGTAGGAAGTAGGTCTGTCTCTCAGCAGACCATCTTTGATCTCTTCAGAGAGGCCGCGACGGAATGCGCTTTAGAGCGCCCTGTCCCCCCAACCGCTGTATAGGCTGCCACGGAACGTGAGCCCTGTGAGATGGAGTGCAGACGTCCGGCCGCATCACCTCCATCTTTGGGGTGATCAAAGACGGCCTGAAATTCAGAACGAAATGCAGAGTAGTGGGAGTTGAGACCCATGGTCCTGTCGACTGCGGCAGTAGCCCATTTGGAATCGGGGCCTCGGTCAGCCTCACATCGGGATACCATCCACAGAGCAACGGGCAGGCTGAGAGTGTGAACCAAAGCTTGGAGACCAAGCTACGCTGTGTCGCCAGTCATCAACCTACGTCCTGGAGTAAATATCTGCCTTGGGTGGAGTTTTCCTATAACTCCTTGAAGAGCTCCGCTACCGGTATGTCTCTATTTGAGTGCTCGTTGGGTTATCAACCCCCCTTGTTTCCCCAACAAGAACTGGAAATCGCTGTGCGCTTGACTAGGGTTCATATTAGGCGGTGTCAGAGGGTGTGGAGAGCCGCTCGTGCGGCCTTAGAGAGGGCCTCCGAGAAGATGTGCCGCAACGCCAACCGTCATCGCATTCCAGCACCGTCCTATCAGCCAGGACAACAAGTTATGCTACTCACGAAGGACCTCAGCCTCAAGGTACCATCTAGAAAATTGGCGCCATGTTACGTTGGTCCTTTTGCCATCTTGTCCATCATAAACGCTGTATCTGTCAAATTGGCTCTTTCACCCTCGATCAAGCGGCACCCAGTGGTCCTTTTGTCCCAGATTAAACCGGAAACAAAGAGCGCTCTGTCTCCTCCTACACCTGCCCCCCACCCACGAGGTTTTTGCTGAAGGACATATCTTGGGTTCCTGCCTCTTATCTTGCCGGCCCCTCTCTTCTGGAGGATTTCTACCGTGCCAATCCTGATGCTCCCTGACGCTCGTCGGGGGCCTCGCATAAGGTGGGGGGGCTACTGTCATGACGCGGAGTCGAACCCGCGCGCGCCACTGCTGACAGTGCGCCAAGATGCTCCTCTGCTGACTTGGATAACAATGAAAGATACAACCAACATTTACAGACAACAACCCTTGGTAACATTTACATATTAAATACTACACATGGTCAACAGTCATTCACTTTGAGTAGCATATTCCGAAATAGGATACATTAATTTTTGTCCTTAAAATTTTACAGAAAATACCACAAATTTTGAAAATTCATAAAAAATAACAAAATAAACATGTATGTAAGTATTCGCAGCATTTCCTCATCAACAGGGTAACACCGTCCCAACAGGGAAGCAGGGTGATGGCAGCATCATGCTGTGGGGATGTTTCTCAGCAGGAGGAACTGGGAGATTACTCAGGATCAAGGCCGTTGGTGGTCCAAGAGGAGGTACGAAAGGCTGAAATCATGGCTATCGCAGAACCATATGAATAACATTGCCTTGAGCAACACAATTAATTTACATAATATCCAAAGCTTCCATTGAGGTAAAACTATCACTTGTTATACTATCTATCATATTTGACAATCAGCATGATTTTGTAACAGTCCACTTTATTTTAATCAATACGCTAATGTTTAGCGTATGCGTATTAAATAATTATAACATTATTAAAACACAAAAATAAAAAAAACTTCAACACTTTGACAGCTATTTGACCCCAGGTTTCTATGCTTTAAAGCACACACTGACATATACTTATTCACGCAAAACGGCCCTCCCACGACACACAGCGTGTGTTCTAATTTTTAGGGCGAGCTTGGTTTGATTTCTGTGAACAGAACCTGACTGACATGACAATGATAATATACCAACAGCCAAGACCGCTTAAAGGCTAGACTATACAAATAAGTTTTAAGAAGACACTTGAATGCTTCTACTGAGGTGGCATCTCGAACTGTTACCAGGAGGGCATTCCAGAGTACTGGAGCCCGAACGGAAAACGCTCTATAGCCCGCAGACTTTTTTTGGGCTCTGGGAATCACTAATAAGCCAGAGTCCTTTGAACGCAGATTTTTTGCCGGGACATACGGTAAAATACAATTGGCAAGATAGGCTGGAGCTAGACCGTGTAATATTTTATACGTAAGAAATAAAACCTTAAAGTCACATATGAAGTGCACAGGAAGCCAGTGCAGGTGAGCCAGTATAGGCCTAATATGATCAAACTTTCTTGTTCTTGTCAAAAGTCTAGCAGCCGTATTTTGTACCAACTGTAATCGTTTAATGCTAGAGATGGGTCGACCTGAAAATAATCCGTTACAGTAATCGAGACGAGATGTAACAAACGCATGGATAATGATCTCAGCGTCGTTAGTGGACAAAATGGAACGTATTTTAGCGATATTACGGAGATGAAAGAAGGCCGTTTAGTAACGCTTTGGATGTGTGACTCAAAGGAGAGAGTTGGGTCGAAGATAATACCCACATTCTTTACCAAGTCGCCTTGTTTAATTGTTGGTTTGTCAATTGTTAAAGTTGTATTATTAAATAGAGGTCGGTGTCTAGCAGGACCGATAATCAGCATTTTAGTTTTTTTGCCGGTGAGTTGCAAAAAGTTGGCGGACATCCATTGTTTAATTTCACTAAGACACGCCTCCAGCTGACTACAATCCGGCGTGTTGGTCAGCTTTAGGGGCATGTATACTTGGGTGTCATCAGCATAACAATGAAGGCTAAGACCGTATTTGCGTATGTCGCCTAGCGGCAGCATGTAGATGCTGAAGAGTGCAGGGCGAAGGACCAAACCCAGGGGAATTCCACACGTTACCTTAACATAGTCCGAGGTCACATTGTTATGGGAAACACACTGCATCCTGTCAGTAAGATAAGAGTTAAAACAAGACACGGCTAAGTCCGACATACCACTTCGTGTTTTGATACGCCCTAATAAAATATTATGATCGACGGTATCAAAAGCAGCGCTAAGATCGAGGAGCAGCAACATAGATGACACATCAGAATCTATCGTTAGCAATAGATCATTAGTCATTTTTGCGAGGGCTGTCTCCGTAGAGTGATTGGCCATGAAACCGGATTGAAAGGTTTCACATAGATTGTTAGATGCTAAGTACTCATTTAGCTGCTCTGCAATAATTTTTTGGAGGATTTTCGAAATAAAGGTAAGGTGAGTAGTTTACCATGAAGTCAGGATCGAAATTAGGTTTTTTAAGGAGAGGATGAATAGCTGCTTTTTTGAATGCTAGGGGAACAGTGCCAGGGGAAAGTGATAAGTTTAGAACATTTAGCACTGATGGACCTAATAATACAAAAAGCTCCTTGATACGTTTCCCAGGAAGTGGGTCAAGTAAACATGTTGTTTGTTTTATTCCATTTACACGTTGTAACAAATCTTCTAATGTTTTTTCATCAAAACGAGAGAAACCATTTTGGAGGGCAGTATCCGCCGTATATACAGTCGTATCAGTGTTAATAGAACCCAGTTGTAGCTGGGACGCATTGTCTTTAATCTCTTTTCTAATGAGTTAAATTTTCTTATTTAAAATTTTATAAAGTCATTTGCTGCGATGAGATGGCGACTTGTCAAGGGTGTACCCCGCCTTCCGCCCGATTGTAGCTGAGATAGGCACCAGCGCCCCCCGTGACCCCAAAGGGAATAAGCGGTAGAAAATGGATGGATGGATGGATAAAGTCATCTGCCGAGTGGGTGGAGCTACTGGAAGGAGTCCCTTGTTGGGTTAGCGATGCTACCATACTAAACTAAAATTTAGGATCGTTTTTATTAAGGCGGATGAGATTTGAGTAATATTTAGCTTTAGCTAAGGTAAGCATGCGTTTATAAGTTATTAAACCATCACTCCATGCTTGATGGTGCACCTCAAGTTTAGTTGTGCGCCATTTGCGTTCCAGCTTTCTACATAATAATTTATGATCCCTAATTACTTTTGTAAACCACGGGGTACGCCTTTTTGGAGCCTTTTTTAACTTCAGCGGTGCTATAATATAAATGGTTTCGCGCAGGCCGTAGTTAAAGTTGTTAGTGAGGTTATCAATAGAGCCCACATAATTTGGGAATGGTGCCATTACCGAGGGCAGTAGGCCAGCAAGAGTCGTCGTTGTGGCAGCATTAATGTTGCGGCTGCTATAGCAGTTGTTATTATTATTATTAGTTTGCCGAACATGAGTCTGAACTTCTAATCTTATAAGGTAATGATCTGACATTACTTTAGTATACGGGAGTATCATAACTTTGGAAACCCCGTCTCTCCTTCTGGCTGCTGCTTATAACAGAGCGACAGGTGATTAGATAACAAGGCCCAGATGGGTTATATACGAACCTGTGCTGATTTCGAGGCCGGTCCTAGCACACCCTGCTTCGCTGCAGGCCCTCAGGCCACGTCCCCTCCACAGTTAGCATCAGAATAACAATGTTATTCCAAAGAATAAGACACTTATTATACTCTAGAAATGTTGGTCTTACTTAATGCACGCGTTTAGTTGTGTTCAGTGTAAAAAAAAAACATTATATGGCTCTTACAGAAATACATTTTAAAATATTTGGCTTTCTTGGCTCTCTCAGCCAAAAAGGTTCCCGACCCCTGGCCTACATCATCATCATATTTTTAAGAATTAATATTTAACCAGCTGAGCACTATTGCATTTACTAGATTTCCTCCCACCCTGACATGGCCAAGATAAACAAACTGATAAGATATTGCCTGAATGGTAGCTGGTGTGACCCTAGGATGCAGAGACAAGAGTTGCTTTTTCGTTCCGCACTGCAACTCGCCCCGTTTGTGTTTTTTTTTTGTGTGTGTGTGTGTGTGTGTGTATTTCATACTCCTTTTGAGTGATGCTTTTGTATTTAATGAACTTTGCTTTATTCGCCACCTGTCTGTCTCTGCTTTAGGGTCCTACTTCTTCAGGTGCTTAGCTAGTCGAGCTGATGATAAAACAAACAGGAAAAATCAAGAAAAAACATTTTTAAATACTAGTAGGTGTTTGTGGAGGAAGAATGTGACCGGTGCGCCCGCAGGAGCAAATGGTGTTGCGGCCGGAGCACCTTCGGATAGGGGCGGGGCATGTGCTGACGACGAAACATAGCTGGCAGGTGATTAGATTTCACAGGTGGTACGTGGTAATCTAATCATCTGTTGTCTTTAACAGTGAGCGGCCAGGGCAGAGGAGGATGCGGGAGGGACTGGAGAGAGAAACATCTGAAAAGATTTTTGACTTGTTACATGAACATTAAAAAACTTGGTGGAAACGGCACGCCTGGCTCCTGCGACATGTGTAATCGTGGAACGAGTAGGAAGCGACTTCCACAGTGTTATAGTCTGGAAAAATTAATACTACATTTCAAAGTTTAGGCACCTTGAAGCCTAAAATTGGTAGTAAATTGAACACAGACAAAAACATTACATTGACTGTCAATCAATTTTTGTCCTGGCTTGTTGGACATTTATAAAGAAAGTTCCCTTAATTACCTCTGCCAGGATGTTACGGGTTTGCAGGACTTTTTTTGTCTGTTAGGGCAACATAGTTTAAAAAGTGTGGGTTAATTTTCAGGAGACATTCCTATCTTTTTTTTTTCGAATTTGGAGGTGATCCGGATCCCTTTCCCCATGTTGCACCCCATTGCCCAGCTCTTAAAGACCTGTTTCTTTACTTTCACAATTTTCTAAAATCATTGAAAAACCGTTCAATAACAGATTAGAGAGTTTCATGGATAAAAATAGAATACTCATAGAGATCCAATATGGATACAGAGCTAATATTTTAACTTAAATGGCTTTAATTTAAATTAAAAAATAAATTACCAATGCAATAGATGGTAAAAAATGTGCGGCAGCAGTGTTTGTGGATCTAACTAAATCATTGGACACAATTAACTAGAACGATATGGCATCAGAGGGTTAGTCTTAAACTGGATAAGAAGTTATCTAACGAACAGGAAACAATACGTGAAGCTAGGCAAATTCACTTCTACAATGCTAAATATATCCTGTGGTATACCTCAGGATCAATACTAGGACCTAAATTATTCAATCTCCAAATAAATGACATTTGTAAAGTTACAAGAGATTTAAAGTTAGCATTAATTGTAGATGATACAACAGTGTTTTGTTCAGGAGAGGACACACAGAAGATAATACAAATAACAGAAAAATTAACAAATTAAAAAAATGGTTTGACAAAAACAGACTATCATTGAATCTCAGTAAAACTCAAATAATGCTATTTTGTAACAGTAGAAGAGAAAGTCAAACACAAATACAAATAGAAATTAAAAGAGTAAATGAAACCAAATTTCTAGGTATAATGATTGATGATAAATTGAACTGGAAATGGGCTTCACGGTGGCAGAGGAGTTAGTGCGTCTGCCTCACAATACGAAGGTCCTGCCGTCCTGGGTTCAAATCCAGGCTCGAGATCTTTCTGTGTGGAGTTTGCATGTTCTCCTCGTGAATGCGTGGGTTCCCTCCGGGTACTCCGGCTTCCTCCCACTTCCAAAGACATGCACCTGGGGATAAGTTGATTGGCAACACTAAATTGGCCCTAGTGTGTGAATGTGAGTGTGAATGTTGTCTGTCTAGCTGTGTTGGCCCTGCGATGAAGTGGCAACTTGTCCAGGGTGTACCCCGCCTTCCGCCCGATTGTAGCTGAGATAGGCGCCAGCGCCCGCCGCGACCCCAAAAGGGAATAAGCGGTAGAGGATGGATGGAGGATGGATGAACTGGAAATCTCATGTAAAAAATATACAACCTAAAGTTGCAAGAAACACGTCAATAATGAATAAAGCTAAATGTGTTCTAGACCAAAAATCACTTCATATTCTTTACTGCTCACTAGTGTTACCATATCTGAGTTACTGTGTAGAAATTTGGGGAAATAATTACAAAAGTACACTTCATTCACTAAGAGTGTTACAAAAAAGATCAGTTAGAATAATACATAATGTTGGATATAGAGAACATACAAACCCTTTATTCATTGAATCAAAGATATTGAAATTCCACGACATGGTGAAATTACAAACAGCTAAAATTATAAACAAAGCAAACTATAACCTGCTTCCCAAGAATATACAACAATTCTTCCCAACATAAGAGGAGAAATATAATCTTAGAGAAAAAATGTAATTTAAAACATATGTATGCACGTACAACACTTAAAGGGGAACATTATCACCAGACCTATGTAAGCGTCAATATATACCTTGATGTTGCAGACAAAAGACCATATATTTTTTTAACCGATTTCCAAACTCTAAATGGGTGAATTTTGGCGAATTAAACGCCTTTCTGTTTATCGCTCTGGAGGCGATGACGTCAGAATGTGACGTTGCCGAGGTAACACAGCCGCCATTTTCATTTTCAACACATTGTAAACATTGGGTCTCAGCTCTGTTATTTTCCGTTTTTTCAAATATTTTTTGGAACCTTGGAGACATCATGCCTCGTCGGTGTGTTGTCGGAGGTTGTAACAACACTAACAGGGAGGGATTCAAGTTGCACCACTGGCCCGAAGATGCGAAAGTGTCTGCCGCCAGACCCCCATTGAATGTACCAAAGTGTCTCCACATTTTACCGGCGATGACAGACATGACACAGAGATGTATGGATAACCTGCAGATGCATTTGCAACGATAAAGTCAACTAAATCACAAAGGTGAGTTTGTTGATGTTGACTTATGTGCTAATCAGATATATATTTGGTCGCGGCGTGACTGCTAGCTAATCGATGCTAACATGCAACGCTAATCGATGCTAACATGCTATTTACCGGCGGTGCTAAAGCAGACATGGCACAGAGATGTGTGGATAACCTGCAAATGCATTTGCAACGATAGTCAACGAAATCACAAAGGTGAGTTTTGTTGATGTTGACTGCCAGCTAATCGATGCTAACATGCTACGCTAATCAATGCTAAAATGCTAATTACCGGCAGTGCTAAAGCAGACATGGCACAGAGATGTATGGATAACCTGCAGATGCATTTGCAACTATATTACATTTCCTTCCACCCAAATTTAATGCGAATAAGACACTTACCAATCGACGGATTTAAGTTGCTCCAGTGTCAAAAGATGCCAAAGTCCTGATCGTTTGGTCCGCACATTTTACCGGCGATGCTAACGCAGCTATTCGGCCATGCTATGGCTATGAATAGCGTCAATAGCTATTCGCTCAATAGCTTCAGTTTCTTCTTCAATACTTTCATACTCCAACCATCTGTTTCAATAAATGCGTAATATGTTGAATCGCTTAAACTGCTGAAATCCGAGTCTGAATCTGAGCTAATGTCACTATATCTTGTTGTGGTATTCCCATTGTTTGTTTACATTGGCAGCACTGTATGAGGTCACAGGGAAATGGCTAGTGATTTCAAAGATAGCGAAAGTAAGGCACTTCAAAGCTATATTTAGGGATATTCCGTGACCGGTAAAATTTTGAAAAAAACATAAAAAAATACAACAAGCCACTGGGAACTAATTTTTATTGTTTTTAACCCTTTTGAAATTGTGATAATGTTCCCCTTTAAGACCTTCAGTATATCAGTATGTGGAATTAAGTTATGGAATGGATTAAGCAAAGCAATCAAACAATGTACTGATATGAACCACTTCAAGACACTCTTCAAACTTAAAGTGTTTACAAAGTACAAAAAAGAAGAACCATGATAAACATTCTGAATTCATTCATCCATCCGTTCTTTCATTCTCAAAATAATCTTACTTATCTCATCGTATGGAATATAACTTACTTCACCAATTATTTATTTATTTATTTTTATTGGGATTACTTATGGAATATATTGTGAAGACATTGAGAACAGGAAGTGAACAAAAGTTTTAGCAACTGTTATGTAAAAGAAAAGGGGTAGGGTTAAATGAGCTCTGCTTCTTCCTACTCCTTTTCGAACATGTTGAAAAGAGAAACTGGAAATTGAGATGTATCATGTTGTATGCTTGCATGTTCCAATTAAACTTAAACTCAACTCAACTCAACTATTGTGTCCAGAAGTACATCCATTGTGGGGAAGCGTGTCGCCTACTCATTGCACTCGGCTCAGGATTGCAAACATTATGTTTCTGAGATGTTGAAATGTTTTTTTTAGGAGAACCGGAATTTTCTTTTAAATGAAAACATACCAGTGACTGAGTCGTTGAATTGATTGAGAAGGTCAGCTGCTTTGGTCTGTAGCGTTACGAACAAGCTTGGGATGATGAAGCAGATCTTTGAAAGCCTTTTTTATTGATTAAAAATACATGTTTATGGTTGATTGCCAAGCAATATATTGCATATATACAGTAGCACTTTTTTCTTTATATATTGAAGTTTTAAAATGTTTTTAATTTTCAGTCCAGTTTTACAATAAATTGAAACTAAAAGGTAGAAACAATAACTTTTGTATTAACTTTGATGACTTAGTATTGGTTAAGGCTTGTGTTGAATGTTATTTTTTTCACCTAAAGAATAAAGACAGCTCACTTTTGTGTAAATCCTATGAGCGATGTGACTCTTACAGCAACTCAGGATTCGATTACATTACGATTCTTGGGGTGACAATTTGATTTAGGACCGATTCTCGATTCAAACAGATTATATTATTTGCTATAAAAATGCTATTAAAACCTTTTAAAATCTGTTTAATAGTGACTGCTGATGTATGACCAATATGCATAGTGAGTAGACACAAAAATAGTCTGAAATGGCTTAAAATTCTTAACGTTTTTTTTAACCAATTAAAAAATTTAAAATCAGGAATCGTTTTATATTATTAAGAACCACGATTCAGATATAAATGTTTTTTCTGTTTTTGTTACCCACACTTATATTCCATTTTTCTTTATTATAGTAGTCAATTTACGGTTGCTCATAATAGGTTTAACTTCTTGGTGTATGGTTTTCATCACCTTTTCCTTTTTTTTTATCTGTTACCCATGTTAGCTGGTGTCACACACACACAAAAAAAGCAAGAAAAACAGGTTTGTGGTGTTAATCTTTACATATCATTGGTTGTTAAGCGGTAGGAAATGGATGGATGGATGGTTGTAAAACCTGCTGGAATCTGGTGTGACACTAGTTTTGTTCAACTTTAAGACACAATTTTGTTGAAGTCTAAATTGGCCAGTCTTGTGACAATGCCGTTTCGCTGCACAAAGTACAATTCCAATATGCATCAACCCCCCCCCACCCGATGGCCTACACTGACATTGTTAATGTAGCCTTTGCGTACAAAAGTTGTGTTGTAATTAATATGCCAAATAAAAGGTTGCAAGCAACTGTACAAGTACATTTGTTTAATTATATCTATTTAATGATACAAAGTATTGGTTGCCACAGCTCTAAAGCAGCTTGTATTCACAATTTATACATCTCTGGTGTTACACAGTGCATGTGATATGTTACTCTACAGAGCTTAATTATATCTTATTAGCTGTCAACCGTGGTCCTGGCTCCTGGTTGGTGGTTATTCTTCAGACACAAAGTGGGTAGGCAGAGGAAGTATCGGCTCTATCTAAAGCCTGTAATTTATGGCGCCGACTGCGGTCTTCCGCTTCCCAGGTGGAGGGCTTGATTCGTTCACAGTGCATCTAATTATGGGGATAAACAACGCAAATTTGAAAGGAACGCATTTCTGCAAGAAAGTGATGCTCATCACCTAGAGGACTGCGGTCTCTCGGAGGATGTAAATAAATAGCCATAAATAAAACATATTGGTACAAAAAAGCCTGCAATGAAAATAAGATGATAATGTGTTTGAAGGTTTTAAACAACACACAAGTCCCTGCAGGAAACATGGATTGGCCACCAAAGTGAGAAACAGACAACACCTTAGTCATATAATGCATACAGAGCACCCTGTATTGAAATGTTTGAAGACAAAGAATTTAAACAATTTACTAATATGAGACAATTGAAGAAACCTGAGTAGCATTTGTTACATGGAAGAAGATGAATATTGAGGGCAACAGTATCTGTAATTTAATTATTCGATAAGTTATTGGTTAATTTATATCTGGCATGTACTTTTTTCATTTTGTATTTGATCATTTAGCTATTCAATTACACTTGTTCAATTAGGGCCCTATTCGGTTCCATTTGCGCCAAAGTGGGATTTTTTTTACCAGCTTTAAGTTACACACGTTTCTCTGATTGGCATTCTGCCATCCAACCTGTGGACACACCCACCCAAGTTAGGCAGAAGGGTTTCATTCGTGAATAAAAGAGGGTGTTCTAGAAAAATGTTCTATCCATAAAAAATTGCTGAACAACACTACTGACCATGTGCACACAAGCGCATCAACGCTAAAGGTTTCCGCAAACAAAATACCCATAGTAATTAAGGTTAAAACATATATTTTATAATACTTTTAAAATATTTTAGCAATTTTTTTTTTTTACATGCTGTGAGGAGGCGTGGCCTGCGTACCTGCAGCGAGGCGGGGTGTGCCGAGGCCGGCTCCGAGATCGGCGACATGGGCGTAGATGGCCCACCTGGGTGCGTTTATCTGATGACCTGTCACTCTATAAAAGGTCAGCAGCCGGGAAGGAAGGGGCTGGAAAAGTTGGAGGTAATGGTCGAGAGAGAACCCGAGCAGAAGCATGAGCACGAGCACGAGCATGAGCGAGAGCGAGACGGAGACGAGAGCGGAGGGCTGAAAAGCAACCCGGGGAACAAGACCGTCACGAGAGGCGATTTCTGAAAAGCAGAATGATAAGTTTATTGAAAAATAAACCAAATCACAAAACCATCGAGCCTGTCATGTCTCTTCTGGGTGGTCCGAAGAACCCAGAGGTGCAAGACTTCCACACATACAAAATAAACTAAAACAAAAATGGTACAAACCTTGATTAACCTAAAATACATGTCTGGTTGTTTTGGCTATACTGTATGGTGACAAAATGTCAACAATAAATGTTTGAAAAGCTCATATATAAATAATAATAATAACAACAACAACAACAACAACAACAACAACTATTATTATTATTATTATTATTATTATTATTATTATTATTATTATTATTATTATTATTATTATTATTATTATTATTATTATTATTGTTGTTGTTGTTGTTGTTGTTGTTGTTGTTCTTATTATTAGTATAATAAGTATAATACTATTTTAACTACAAACGCATTTGTTCCAGGCCCTATTTGGGACATTTTCTCAAAATAGAATCAAAATCCGTCTATTACTTTAGTTGCTAATCATGCAACTACGGTTACGGTACAAGGAGAAAAATACTTCACAGAATGCAGGGACATAGTTTTTGCTGTATTTATTATATCTACAAAAGTATAGACTGTGAAAATAATCCAAAATGTGTATGGTGTGTGAATATGTGTAGTGATTATCTGATGAGTGTTACCGAAAATATTGAGCGAGGTGCGAAAGTCAGTAAATGGGCATCTTAAGTGTAGCCCTAAGCTGGTTTCAGTCCTACCTAACTGACCGGAGTTTCTCTGTGCAGCTAGGAGACTTTGTCTCCTCGGCGGCCCCCCTTACCTGTGGTGTTCCTCAAGGGTCAATCTTAGGTCCCATACTCTTCCTACTGTACATACTTCCTTTAGGTGAAATCCTGGTCAAGCACAATGTCTCATTCCATTGTTTTGCCGATGATGTTCGGATCTACTTACCTCTTAAGGCCACAGGAAAGGTCACACTTCAGCCACTGCTTGACTGTCTGACTGACATTAAAGTATGGATGAATTTTAACTTCCTCATGTCAGACCGTGGACTTTGGGTTTTGTTTTTCCAGAAGGCAAACGAAAGTTGGCGCAGGCAAGGCGTAAATGTAAGTACATATTTATTTATTACACTAACAAACTACAAAAAAGAAGCAAACAAAAGGTGCGCACAATGGCGGAGAACAAACTTAACTATAAAAACAAAAAAAAACTAGCACAAAGGCAGAACCATGGACAAAAGGCAAAACTCGATAAGTGTGACATAAAAACCCAAAACTTATGTGGCATGGGCAGGAGGGAAACTATGGACAAAATGATTAAACAGGCATGGCATGGCATGAAGGAATTGTAGGTAAAATCGCCAGGCTGACTCCCTGGCAACTTTCGGTTTAAATAATAGACATGATTAGTGAAAACCGGTGTGCGAGTGCAAAACGTGAGACAGGTGCGTGACAGGTGAAAACTAATGGGTTGCTATGGTGACAAAACAAACAAAAGTGCACAGAGTCCAAAAGCAAAACCGAACATGACTAAAACAAAACATGATCACACAGACATGACAGAGCCTCCCTTAAGGACAGATACCAGATGTCCAGAAAAATGAAAACAAAACAATGATCAATAGCCATGGGAGGGCAGGAGGGGGACATGGCGGTGGGTCGCCAGACCACGTGTCCCCGTATCCACGGGGGCAGAGTTAGGTGGCGGCGACGCGTAGAGGCCCGCTGTACCCGTGGCCGACAAGAAGATCGGTGCACCTGGCTTGGTGTACGACCAGGTAACGGCCACATCCGTGGCCGAAGAGGAGGTCGGCGCCCTTGGCGTGGTGGACGACCACGTAGTGGCCACATCCTTGGCCGACGAGGAGGCGGACGAGTCGTCATCATCGTAGGCGGTGAAGTTTGGCATGGAGCTGCACCTGGCGACACTGGAGCTTGGCGGCGTGGAGCTGCTACTGGCGGCACTGGAGCTTGGCGGCATGGAGCAGCTACTGGTGGCACTGGAGCTTGGCGGCGTGGAGCAGCTACTGGTGGCACTGGAGCCTGGCGGCGTGTTGCAGCTACTGGCGGCGCTGGAGCTTGGCGGCGTGTTGCAGCTACTGGTAGTACTGGAGCTTGGCGGCGTGGTGCAGCTACTGGTGGCACTGGAACTTGGCGTGATGCAGCTACTGGTGGCACTGGAGCTTGGCATGGTGCAGCTACTGGAGTTTGGCGTGGTGCAGGCACTGGAGCTTGGCGTGGTGCAGGCACTGGAACTTGGCGTGGTGCAGGCACTGGAACTTGGTGTGGAGCAGGTAATGGAGCTTGGCGTGGAGGATGCACTGGAGCTGGAGCCCGGCATGGTGCAGGCACTGGAATTAACCGTGGGCTTGGACTTGGTGCTAGCCGTGGACTTGGTGCTAGCCATTGACTTGGTGCTAGCCGTGGACTCGGATTTGGTGGTAGCCGTGGACTTGGTGGTAGCCGTGGACTTGGTGCTAGTCGTGGACTTGGACTTGGTGCTAGCCTTAGACTTGGTGCTAGCCTTGGACTTGGTGCTAACTGTGGTCCTAGCTTTGGAGCAGCGACAGGTGCTAGCCATGGTGCAGCTAGCCGTACGACAGGTGGAGGTGACCTAGCTGGGGGTTGCGGCTTGGCAGGCCGAAAGACCGGTGGTGGTGGCCGGACTGGAGGTTGTGGCTTAGCAGGCCGAAAGGCCGGTGGCGGCGGGCGGGCACGCGGCTGTGGCTTGGCAGGCAGAAGAACTGGTGGTGGCGGTTCAAAGAGCGGATAACAAACGCGCTCACCGTGGTCTGGAACCGTCTTTTGGGGTGGGTGAAGGGAAGTCAGGAGGGGGGCAGAATCCTCCCCTTTAAATTGTCATAAAATAATTTTTTCTACCTGGGATTGAGTGGGTGAAAAAAAAAAGGAATCTTGTGATGAGGGCGGGGCTTAAGTATTGGGGGGCGGGGAATGAAATTTGGATGGCTGTGACTGATTAGACCTGATGTTCAAAATCATGTTCTGATAATGTTTGATCATGGTTATGGGGTCTTTGGTTTGGGGTGACTGATCAAAAGAAAAATAATCCAGAAAAAAAAAAAATCCTGGTCTTTGACGTCATCTGGGCGAAGCCAGGCTGTCTACTGCTTGCTTCCGCCCGTAGGGGGAGGAGTTTGTGGGAGGTGCGTGGCCTGCCGGCTCGGAGAAGCCTTTCCTGGGGGCTTTCGCTTTTGACGGCGTTTCCGGGACGGGAGCGACGCGCCGATCGGCACCAGCTTGCCTTCTTTTCCCCACATCATTCCCCTGCGCTCCCTGGGGGAAAAGCGCAGAATTTCCGCCTCCAAAGCGCGCAGGACCTCCCAAGAAGCATCCATCTCGTCCATCTCGTCCAACTCTCTTGCGGAAAAACTGGTTGTTTGCTGGCAACTTTCTGTCTGACCGTTGGTTTTACCAGAAGGCAAAGGAAAGTTGGTGCGGCAAGGCGTGAATGTAAGTACATATTTATTTATTACACTAACAAACTACAAAAAAAGAAGCAAACAAAAGGCGCACACAATCGCGGAGAACAAACTTGACTTTAAAAACAAAACAAAAAATAGCACAAAGGCAAAACTATGGACAAAAGACTAGATAACTGTGACATAAAAAACAAAAACTTACGTGGGATGGGCAGGAGGGAAATTATGGCCAGAATGATTAAACAGGCATAGCATGGCATGAAAGAAGTATAGGTAATGTCGACAGGCTGACTCCCTTAGGCACGGAATGCCTAAGGAGTTTTTACGATTGCTCACGCATATGGAAAATTAGAGGGAACATTGTTTGAGGATGTCCATAATACGCCGATAGGGAGAAGTTTTTATTTACACAATGAGTCGGGTGTGTCTTGACCTCCGCGGCGGAGGCTCCGCCGAGCCCCTGAAGCCGACTCACTGAACCCCTAGCGTTCGATCGAACCCAGGTTAAGAACCACTGCATTGTGTGTTATGTAGCCCAAACTGAAGTCTTTTAAAATTGAAAAAAAAAAAAAACATACCCTGCAAGCATGTTCAAAATCATGACCATTGTCCAAGTTGTCAATGTTTTTTATTAATCTTAATTTAAGGCAATCCATTACAAAGCATTTCACAAACCACAGCATGACGACAATCATGTCCAACACTTGGTTTGGAAATAATTCAGCATGCAAGTCAGAGACCGAGAGAGGTATGTAAACAACCTGGGATAGAAGAGGAGCAGTGGCAAAAACCAGTACAGTATGTGTCTCTGAGGAACGGAATGGGACCAGAGCAGAGATGCAACATGCTTGAGATGCTCGTTATCGCCAAAGAAGCATCCCAAGGAACAAGTCAAGCATATGGCCGATGTGCTAATAGGGTGAAATGATGGCAGGCTACCCAACTTGCTGCGATTTTTGGCACACACATGCACAAGGTCTAAAGATGTCAAGTTCGAATGAGCACATTTTTGGCACTGAACATTCCGTACAGTGGGGTTACTGTATGTACACAATTAGAAATAACATGAAAGGGTGGAGGGCGGGGGTAATAACTGAACTTACTGACATCTTCATTCTAAAATGACTATTTTTCACATTTGCATAAGTGTCAAGTAGGTTCTTAGAGTCTTGGTACTTAAAACAGACTAAGTCTACTTTAAATGAGAGAAGTACTGGTTACATGCATGATGTGCACACATAGAGAAAATAATTAAGTATAATTTCGAACAGAATTCAGGACCTTGTGTGGGGAAATTGTGTTTGATGTTAAAATAACTTCACCGGATATTTTAAACCGCAAGGTTTCTCGCTTATAATTCTTAATGTGCTTGGGTGGCTTTTCGTAGAGGTATTCTGGTATTTATATATGGTACGTAACAAAAATTGCATGGCCTCATATTTCAAAAGAATAAATATGTTATGTTTGTGTCTTCTTGTAGAGATATATCACGTCATAGTTAGGGAATACAAGTATGTAGTAGGGTGTGTGAGGTGTTATCAGAAATTTTGTATTTGCATTAAATGGCTAACAAAACCAATCCTATGCACAAAATTACCACGTATTCTCAAACAACGCGACAAATAGTTACAAATGAGCAATATATGTGTTTTTAATAAAAACAAATGCATGTTTTCTCCTTCCTCGAGGCAAACAACACAATTTCCCCAGTTGAACTGTAAACAGGTCTTGACTAGGAGTACTGTAACAGGCTCAGCCATACTGTTACCTTACATTATATAATATTACTAGTGATGAGCAGGAAGTACAAAAAAGTACACAGCACGTGTGTTACCTCCACTTACTTGCTCAACAGTTTTATCCTTAGCATCGTGTGCATCTTCATCGTGAGAGAATAACACCTGGCTAAGAGAATTTGGATATGTTTCCATATTACAGGCACATTTGGATCACATGACTGAGAGAAACTAGTCAAAACAATGGCGGTGTTGGTTGAACAACTGTCTTATTCAGTCCTATATGTGCATCTTAATAACATGTTCGGAAAAATAATAGCATGAACTCCTCCTGTACAATATTGAAGTAAAAGCAATATGCGGCGTCTTATACTACTCAATGTGTAGTTTTACTTGAAAAAATATAATTTTTTTTATCATGGAGAACTACCTTGTAGCTACAGTACTTGTGTTCGGCGTGATCAGCAAAGAATGCAATGGTCAAATATTTCATTAAGTTTTGCAACAATGTTAGTTTAGAGTCAGTTTTAAATGAACAAACACGATTCCAGACAATGACTCAAAACCTAAATCGTGTGATTTGTTTGCTTGATTTAATATTTTTTCCTGTGCACCATATACTAACAAGTAAAAAGGTGTGTGTTGTTTGTAAACATACGCGTTTTTGATAAATAGCATTAGAATACATTAATAACATACTATTTCTAATCACTGCCTTCCAGCTGTGAACTCATTCTGCGGTTGGTTCATTTCAAAACAATAATGTTTAGCTTATTAATATAATGTCCATTGTGCTTTTGCTGTGGGTAGTAATTAGTGCAGTGTTTTGATAGAAATACTAGAAATAGGTATACTTGTAATTAGAAGAAGAAGACAGGGTACTGGAATTGTAACTTGCATTCAAAAAATGGTCAGACAATTCATAAAATGCTGAATATATATTACATGCTATTTTTATATTACAGTCTTTATCAAAGTAGAAATCGGGATGTATTTTCTATATTATTATAAGATAAAATATACGATGGAAAACTCCAGGTAAACTATGATTTTTGAACCCCCCCACCCACCGTCTAAAACCCTGTTTAAAGAGAATAAATAATTACTGCAATACATAAATAAATTAGTATACATATGATCTTCTAAATCAATACACGTCAATTGCAAATGTATCACAAACATGATACACACTGGCACATTAATTATGCCCTTCCTATGTATTCTCTCGCTATCTGTGACATCACTCACCACTTTGACAGCAAACAATGACGGCACCTAACGGCTCCTCTGAGTGCCCTCTCGGCCTCCAACGGGAGTCAAGTGCCAAAACTCTTCCATCTTCCTCCTGCAGGTGCCCCCAAAACTCCAAATCCCTTTGCTCCAAAATAGAAAATGGAGTCTCATCTCTGTTGGTTTGACTAACGGTACATGAGGGGGCGGGGCTTCAGACGGAGTTGGTTTGGAAATGGTTGTGGGGCAAGTAAGCCGGTGGGACTGTGTTAGGTTTAATGGCTCTGCTCTTCATGTAGGAGATGAGCTGGTCCGGGATTTCGGCCAGTACGTCCTTAGCCAGGCGGGCCATGCTCAGAACGTGGTTGCCTGTGCGGTCCATGTAGTCCCTGAATGGGACAAACTGGTGTGTTGGAGGAGAAACCAGTGAGAAGAAAAAGAAGAAGAAATATGAGAAGATGATGAGTCTACCTGGCTGCATTGCTAATTTTTGCAAGAAATGTTCTGCTGTTAAAAGAAAATAGTCAGTCTTCCGTAATGTTACCCATCATGCACATTTGTTATGTAAAGCAGGAAATATTTTCCCTCTGGCTCTCATCAAAGGCAGATATTTTCCCTCCCCCTCTTCTTTATCTCTCCTGCTTGCGTCTTTGTTTTGTCTAGTCTTAACTTTATTGTAAACAATGGAATTGATCAACTTTGCTCTCGATGAAATTGTCAAGATCTTGGGTTGGGGGGAACCGCGGAGAGCCGCGTGCCTGGCAACCCCTTTAGTGAAAGACGTAAAAAACGTCAGAATCAGAGATGTCCGATAATGGCTTTTTTGCCGATATTCGATATTCTGATATAGTCCAACTCTTAATTACTGATTCCGATATCAACTGATACCGATATATACAGTCATGGAATCAACACATTATTATGCCTAATTTTGTTGTGATGCCCCGCTGGATGCATTAAACAATATAACAGGGTTTTCCAAAATAAATAAACTCAAGTTATGGAAAAGAAATGCCAACATGGCACTGCCATATTTATTATTGGAGTCACAAAAGTGCATTATTTTTTTAAGATGCCTCAAAACAGCAGCTAGAAATTTGGGACATGCTTTCCCTGAGAGATCATGAGGAGGTTGGGGTGGGCAGGGTTGAGGTGGGGGGAGGGGTCTGTGGGGTAGTTGGGGTTGTATATTGTAGCATCCCAGAAGAGTTAGTGCTGCAAAGGGTTCTGGGTGTTTATTCTGTTGTGTTTATGTTGTGTTACGGTGCGGCTGTTCTCCTGAAATGTGTTTGTCATTCTTGTTTGGTGTGGGTTCACAGTGTGGCGTATATTTGTAGCAGTGTTAAAGTTGTTAATACGGCCACCCTCAGTGTGACCTGTATGGGTGTTGACCAAGTATGCATGCATTCACTTGTGTGTGTGAAAAGCCGTAGATATTATGTGATTGGGCTGGCACGCAAAGGCAGTGCCTTAAAGGCACGCCCCCAATATTGTTATCTGGGTGGAAATTCGGAGAAATTCGGGAGAATGTTTGCCTTCGGAGATTTTCGGGAGTGGCACTACAATTCGGGAGTCCCCTGGGAAAATCGGGAGGGTTGGCATACGCAACTGCTCTGTACTTCTCCCGACGTCCATGTACCACTCTGTACAGCGGTGTTTTAAAAATTATAAATTTCACTTTTTGAAACCAATACCGATAATTTGCTATATTACGTTTTAAAGCATTTATCGGCCGATAATATCGGCAGTCCAATATTCTTGGACATCTCTTATCAAAATCATATCATAACAGGACATCTGATGATTGGTAAGCGTTGCCCTGGTGTATCGACAAATTAGAAGATGCTGGCGGCCGTTCAAGGTACCCTTGAGCGGCCACAAATGATTGGAAGGTGCGGACAGAACTCTGAGTGCTCAGATTTTTGTGATTTTGGACTTTGCTCTGGATTGTAAAGTATGATGAATTTGAGGACCAGAAATAGAAAATATGAGTGAAATCTTTAAATTTGTTTTCGCCCGTTAAAACACAAACATTGTAATCTGAATCGTTTACCCTGGCTGCAAGCAACCTCGCAATGTCGTTGCTTCAAGACCCCCTAGGGTCCAGTGCAACAAAGATGCAACAAACGTCTTCCTTTTCTCTTATGGACACACACCTGTTGTTTCTTGACATTTGTTGGACTGACTGGCTGTGTTATTGCATTTGTAAGCGCACCAATGTTGCTGAACAACACCGTTCTGTAGGCTTACACACACACACGTAACTACTGAAAATACACGACACACACACACACATGCTACAACCCACACATCCCACACCTTGGACGCTTCACCCCACACGGTATAACGGAAAATAGAGCTGCGCCCCTAGTGGCGGCAGCTTCAGGTCGGATGCATGCCCCCTCCCCCTTTGTTGCAAGTGTCGAGTTGTATGTCGTAATATCAATCAATCAATGTTTACTTATATAGCCCTAAATCACTAGTGTCTCAAAGGGCTGCACAAACCACCACGACATCCTCGGTAGGCCCACATAAGGGCAAGGAAAACTCACACCCAGTGGGACATTGGTGACAATAATGACCCAGTGGGACGTCGGTGACAATGATGACTATGAGAACCTTAGAGAGGAGGAAAGCAATGGATGTCGAGCGGATCTAACATGATACTGTGAAAGTTCAATCCACAATGGATCCAACACAGTCGCGAGAGTCCAGTCCAAAGAGGATCCAAGACACAGCAGCGAGAGTCCCGTTCACAGCGGAGCCAGCAGGAAACCATCCCAAGCGTAGGCGGACCAGCAGCGCAGAGATGTCCCCAGCCGATACACAGGCGAGCAGTACATGGCCACCGGATCGGACCGGACCCCCTCCACACGGGAGAGTGGGACATAGAAGAAAAAGAAAAGAAACGGCAGATCAACTGGTCTAAAAAGGGAGTCTATTTAAAGGCTAGAGTATACAAATGAGTTTTAAGGTGAGACTTAAATGCTTCTACTGATGTATATGTGCATTGCTTGCGGTTCTTTTCCTGGTCTCTAACTAACCAACTGTAATCCCCCGTTAGAATTGAGTATCGGAGGCTTAGAAATTTAGTTTTTTTTTTTTTTCTCAAAAAAAACATTTTCAACAATGTATTTCCCAGTAATTCACTTTTTCCCCCCACAAAATATTCATAACATTAAATTCAAGTTTCATCAAAAGCGTATAAAAATAGATTTGCATAGATAAATTGTGACAAAAATGTGTAAGTAAAGGTTCCAAATAAACATTCTGCCGGGAGCCCCAATTTCTAAGTGACATACAGCAACTCCCATGAATTGAATTACTAGTGGGAACTTCATAATAATTATTTAGTCATTTGTACACCTTTGAGTTACAGTTCTTATATGACCTCTTTTCATTGGCACTCATGGAGGGCGGACCCTCCCCTTTCCTTTCCTCTCCCTTATCTCTCCTGCTTGCTTCTTTGTCTTGTCTTGGTCGTGGGGGTACTGGAGCCTATGGCAGCAGCACTCGGGCGGAAAGCGGGTAAACTCTGGACACCGGGATGGGTGGATTGGCAACACTATAATTGGCCCGAGTGTGTGAATTTGAGTGGGGATGTTATCTCTCTATATTTTATTTTTATTTCAATTAACAATATATTTTTCTCTTTATTGTTTTTTATTCTTCTGTTTACCTAAATATTATTGTTGAGGCCTAAATGCAACACAATTTGAGTTTCATGTGTAGGGATGGGTACCAAATCCAGTACTTGTATATGTGAACAACATATTCCGTTGGTTGTTCTGATTCATGTAAAATCAAAAAAACGCTACTAATTTTAAATACCTGGGTTGCAAGAAACGTTACGTCCTGTTGGCACGGCTCAAGTACTTGGTGGGAAAACAGGTGTATACATAGCAGACAGCTTATAGATAATGTTTCAATTTTCCATGCCAACAAAGCAAGAATCCCTGACACAAAGCGCTCAAAAAATAAGACTCCGGTTTTCAAACAAGTTCGATGACATTAGATATGTCATGCGCATGCTACTGGTTAACATTGGCAATTTCAACACCTCAAAATGCGGTGATCAAAAATACAACTAAGATACAGGTTAAAATCAAACAGTTGGCATGTAATGAGTATAGTACTTGCAATATAAACACTTTGCAGGGCTCAACAAAGGACAAGCACGGCACATTGAACTTATTGCAATGGACTACTTCCTGGCTCAGGCAACACATTGGGGACGGACTGTAATGAATGCATACTTGCAAGTGACACTCACAAATGTAAAAACAAAAACAAAGATGTAAACAACTCTACAGCACAGTAATCATTATAAATACAGTGCAAATGTTGTATACAAAAACATATATTTTATCATTGACAGGTACTGGGAATTGGTAATGTATCGGTTCAAATGTAGTAGGTACCCATTTTTAGTCATGTGTTCTGGTCACATTAGAAGATCTGTGTCTTATAATGGTTGTAGTAAGATATTTTTTAATTTATTTGAGCTACATCCGAATCCTTAACTATTATTTCACCTGTACAATGTCTCTCTCTGCAAGTTTTCCACGTGAGGAAATCCTGATGTCATCACCATCCAGCTCCACCATGGCTGCAACAGGAGCAGAATTCACTTTACTTACCCCTCTTATTGATGATATACATTTAGTGGGTACAACATTAGCCACACTTAGCAAGAGAAATACAAGTGATATACAGGGGGTCCTGGATTTATGGCGTTCCATGTTATGACAAATTTGTAGTAACAAAGGCACTCCCAGAAAGAGAACTAATACAGTACATAGGGGAAGTAGTACGTACAGTAGAGTACTATGCAGACGGTGAAATTTAGTAATTATTACAATATACGCCACACACACATTTCCCATCCCCCATCCAACGCCCTTGACGCAAATCCGTTAGGGGAGATGGATGGATGGGCAGCACCTGAACAGCTGCAACCTGCCACTGTAGCCCCTACTCCCTCCCCTCTGTTGCTAGATATCTCGATATGTATGTTGTAATATGTATACGTGCTTTGCTATGGAGGTTTTTTTTTCCCACTCCAGACTGTCTAGATTGAATTATTTTACTCATCCTTCCCCAGTGTTTACCTTTTTCCCATCTTTTACGGGGCGCTTTGTGGCGACCCATCAGTTCTGTAACCCTGTACACTGTTTGTTTGGCCAATCTTGAACAGGTTTGTGCTGAAAACAAAGTTTTGTTGTATTTGTGCATTGACAATAAAGACCTTAATGGAAGAGATTTATATAGTTTAGTTTAGTTTATTAGTGCTTTTAGAGACACTCAAAGTACTTCACAGAGAACTGAAAACCCATTTTTTATCACATTCATAATACAAACCCAGTTTCCATATGAGTTGGGAAATTGTGTTGGATGTAAATATAAATAGAATACAATTATTTGCAAATCATTTTCAACCCATATTCTGTTGAATATGCTACAAAGACAACATATTTGATGTTCAAACTGAAAAACATTGTTTTTGTTGCAAATAATCATTAACTTTAGAATTTGATGCCAGCGACACATGACAGAGAAGTTGGGAAAGGTGGCAATATATACTGATAAAGTTGAAAAATGCTCATCAAACACTTATTTGTAACATCCCACAGGTGTGCAGGCTAATTGAGAACAGGTTAGTGCCATGATTGGGTATAAAAGCAGCTTCCATGAAATGCTAAGTAATTCACAAACAAGGATGGGGCGAGGGTCACCATTTGTAAGCAAATTGTCAAACAGTTTTAGAACAACCTTTCTCAACAAGTTATTGCAAGGAATTCAGGGATTTTAACATCCACGGTCCATAAAATCATCAAAAGGTTCAGAGAATCTGAAGAAATAACTGCACATAAGTGATGATATTACGGGCCTTTGATCCCTCAGGCGGTACTGCATAAAAAACCGACATCAGTGTGTAAAGGATATCACCACATGTACTCAGGAACAATTCATAAAACCACTGTCAGTAACTACAGTTGGTTGCTACATCTGTAAGTGCAAGTTAAAACTCTGCTATGCTAAGCAAAACCCATTTATCAACAACACCAAGGAACGGCGCTGGCTTTGCTGGGCCCGATCTCATCTAAGACGGACTGATGCAAAGTGGAAAAGTGTTCTGTGGTCTGCAGTCCAGACCTGTCTCCCATCGAAAAAGTGTGGCGTATTATGAAGCGTAAAATACGACAGCGGGTACCCCGGACTGTTGAACGACTAAAGTTCTACATAAAACAAGAATTGCAAAATAATTCCACTTTCAAAGCTTCAACAATTACTTTCCTAAGTTCCCAAACGTTTATTGAGTGTTGTTAAAAGAAAAGGTGATGTAACACAGGGGTGAACATGGCCTTTCCCAACTACTTTGTCAAGTGTTGCAGCCATGAAATTCTAAGTTAATGATTTGTTGCAAAAAAAATTAAGTTTATGAGTTTGAACATCAAATATGTTGTCTTTGTAGTGCATTCAACATAATATAGGTTGAAAATGATTTGCAAATCATTGTATTCCGTTTATGTTTACATCTAACACAATTTCCCAACTCATATGGAAACATGGTTCGTATGATGGAGGAAAGCTACGTTGGTAGCCAAATTTGTCCTGGGGTAGATTGAAGCAAGTGTGGCTGCCAACTTGCGCCTACAGTCCCTCTGTCCACCACTAAGCACTTATTCAGGTTGATAACCAGTGTGAGCGGCACTGGGAGAAAAGTGGGTAAAGTGTCTTGCCCAAGGACACAACGGCTTTGAATAGGATGGTGGAAGCTGGATTCAAACCAGTAACCCTCAAGTTGCTGGAAGGCTGCTCAACCATCTAAACCACACCGCCCCATAATGCATAGTCCAGTACAGTACAGAAGTAATAGGTATCCGTATCGCTACATTGGAGGACAATGTCACTCATGTTTGTTCTTTTTAGTTCAAGTTTGAGTCACATAAAACACAAAATATTTCTTTTTTCAATAGGAATGTAAACCACATTAGTATTTCCTGCATATATTGTAAGAAGGGATGTGTATATTTTAAGCATATTTAAGATTGCTGCAGAATTTTAAATATATTTTTAAATGATAAAATGTGCGCTTTTTTAATATTTTGTGTAAACAAAACTTTAAGCAATATTTTTTTCTTTCTTGTTGCATAAAACGTTTGAAGATGTACATAGTTAAATGGAGCCCTTACAAGACACAAAAAATGTTATTGCTTAAATCACATTTTAAAAAAACTGCAAATGTAATCAAAAAAGAAAGACAGTGGCGGGCCGTGCGTTTCCCACCTAGGCCTTCAGTGATCTCCGACTGCAATGACTACCTCTATAAAATACCATCATTGACGTCACCACATGATCATTGCTGAAGAAATACCATACAGGAACACATTTACACCCTATTGGGCATTGAAATCCATCAACAGTATACAAAGTGGGTAATTTTCTGGCGCATTTAAAAATCAATTAAAACGCATCAGCAATTTAAACATATACCGTAAATTTCTCTGTTTGGCTGAAGCAACTTCCGGTCAATAAAGTTTGATTCAAAGTACACACTTCTCGAATTAACTACTCTGACCACATGATGGCGACACATACACATGTAACAAGCATGACACACTTTAACAGCAAGAGTTTACAACTTTTAGTTGTAACAGAACAGCTGCTGTCAACAACTTGTGATCTGATTGGCTGTAGCAACTGTCTATCAACTGTATGTCCCCCGACGCCCTCTTTGTTGATTCTGAAGACCCCGGGCAGATTTGGTACAGCATGACAACGTAAGCTAGCCAAATTCTGATTGTATACAAACTAAAACCAAAAACAACAGCACTTAAAAAAACTTTCATCTTTAATTATGATCAACTGGTTATGTTAGGCCAGCAGAGACGGCCTTGCTGGTCTGACGGCACACCACTGCATTTAGACATCATAAAACAAAAGCGGCCAACAGCATTGGCAGTACCTGACTGAAACTACTCAAATGCTGGAACAATAATCAAGGAGAAGGGAGGTATCTTTGTACAATCATATGACCTTCTACTAAGAAAACAACAGTTATTAATATCTAAACAATGTAGTGGTCTCACTCTTGAAAGGTATTCCTCATAATAAGCTTGCCTCTCCCTCCTGGGAACGGCGTGGCACAGTCGGGAGAGTGACTGTGCCCGCAATTGCTGGCACACCCACTGCAATGGTTCAATCCCCACCTTCTGCCATCCTAGTCACGTTCGTTGTGGCCTTGAGCAAGACACTTCACTTTTGCTCCTGATGGGTCCTGGTTAGCGCCTTGCATGGCAGCTCCCGCCACCAGTGTGTGAATGTGTGTGTGAATGGGTGAACGTGGAAATAGTGTCAAAGCGCTTTGAGTTCCTTAAAAAGGTAGAAAAGCGCTATACAAGTAAAAATAAATGGGTTATAAATGGGTTGTACTTGTATAGCGTTTTTTTACCTTCAAGGTACTCAAAGCGCTTTGAGTTCCTTAAAAAGGTAGAAAAGCGCTATACAAGTATAAATAAATGGGTTATAAATGGTTTGTACTTATATAGCGCTTTTCTACCTTCAAGGTATTCAAAGCGCTTTGACACTACTTCCACATTTACACATTCACACACACATTCACACACTGATGGAGGGAGCTGCCATGCAAGGCGCTAACCAGCACCCATCAGGAGCAAGGGTGAAGTGTCTTGCTCAGGACACAACAGACGTGACGAGGTTGGTACTAGGTGGGGATTGAACCAGGGACCCTTGGGTTGAGCACGGCCACTCTGCCCACAGCGCCACGCCGTCCCCATTTACTATTCCTGGAAAGACAACCACAGGGATAAAAGTAAGGAGTTGTTCTCTCTTTTGTATCATCTTTTCCTGTAATTGGTGTATTTAATCTTTTTCCGGTCGTATTTTAAGTCCTTTTTGTATTTTGTGCACATTGTGAGTAACATAATTAGCTGTAATTTAGATATAATTTACAACTTACATGACTGTCGTGAGAACAATACCTGAGGACCCCCTGTATCAAACATTCAGATAATACGAAGACAATAATGCTTTGTTTGGGCTGACACTGTTCAAAAAGTATAAAACTTTGAAACTGTGATGGAAAATGTACACATTTCAGTTGCCGCTCTCACCATCAAACTCAGCTTGGCCGACTCCAACGATGATGATTGACATGGGGAGTTTTGCTGCCTGTCGGGAGCAAGGATGGCAGTCAGTTGCTAGTAAGTCAGGACATTTTTCTACTACACAGTATCTCATACTGCACTTGCTCTTTGTGGTATGTCAGTCTAACTGGAAGCGTGTGGCTCCTCAAAGAAAGAACAGATCAGAAGAATAATGGTCGGGAAGGAATGATAGAAACATAAATGATAGATAAAATGTTAAAAGTTTCATGGCAGTGTTTCACACACACATTATGGTGCAGTTAGTCTCAATTGTCCAGGGCCTGACAGAGAATACATTATTTAGTAATAGGGAGTGTGAACACTATTACAACATTAAACCAGAACTGCATTTAACCGTGCACTTTTCCTATGCTGCTTTTCTAACCTGAAACATGAGTCTGGTGAAAGGTAACATACTTTTTACAATTCAGCTCATATATGTAAAGAGAATGAGGAAATGCATACTGGGATATGCATCATTTCAACAACCATGTTCATTACAATTACAGTACATCTTCTCAAAGTTAAAGTTCAAAGTTAAAGTACCGATGATTGTCACACACGCACTAGGTGCGATAGAATTAACCTCTGCATTCGACCCATCCCCCTTGTCCTTAACCTGGGAGGTTGCGAACAAGGTTTGGTAATTTAACCCCCAATTCCAACCCTTGATGCTGAGTGCCAAGCAGGGAACTAATGGGTTCCATTGTTATAGTCTTTGGTGTGACTCAGCCGGGGTCTGAACTCATGACCTACTGATCTCAGGGCGGACACGATATCCCCATGTGTCATGACTTAAAGGGGACCTACTACTTTTGTTACCTAATGGTCCCCTTTTTTTGTGTATTTAGGATCAGCATAATTCCCGAAAATTTTAAATCAAACCATGAAAGCATGGCAGAAATATTTCTAAAACAATGTTCCCCTCCTTCATACGGCCTTAAAAAGAGACGTTTGTAAAGTTTGTCCCAATTGGAACGTCAGCGGATATCTCCGTAAACAGGAGTTTAACCTGACAAATTTTGCACAATTCCGCCATTGTAGTCCTCTTTGTGGGGCAGACTGGCTCGTACAAGCACATGTATCCTCTTCTGCTGCCATTTCTAATACAAAGTAGCACATAGTTCTAACTTATATCTGTCAGAAGACTCAAGATCAAAGCGCTAAAAACTACAGCATGGATGACGGGAAGAAGACGCAGTAGAAGTGGGGGCACGGAAATGAGACCGTCCGCAAAACGGCGCATCCCGAAGAGATGTTTAGAAAGCGGCTTGAGGATAGTCTAGAAAACATAATCCATGCAAAATAATGTTATAGTCGAGGTTTCTTTGGTTTATCTGTTATACAGTGCTCAATACCGGGCTAGAACGGAATATGTGTAAGGTTAGGATAAAACACATAGGCAATTCCATCCCTACAAGTCTGTTTCGCAGGTTTCCCTGAAGAGCAGGAAAACCTGCGAAACAGGCTTGTAGGGAAGAAATAGCCTCTGAGTTGGGAGTTGTGTTGCCTGCTATTTAAACAAAAATGACTCTGTCCTGAGTCACTTTTAGAGAACAGTGAATCTATACTTCTATACACTGACCAAGGGCCTGTTCTACAACATCCAAATAACAAGTGCTAAATAGTGTGTGCAAAGCATACAATTGTGAGCAATATGCCTTGGTGTATTGCATGTGATCTACTAAGTCTGTGTGCATAATTGTTAACAAGTCCAAAAGTGATGCAAAGCGCTCAATTTAAATGACTGTTTTAGGATACGATAGGACAGGACAGAACAAGGACAGGACAGGACAGGATAGGATAGACTTGAATTCATCCAACAATGAGCACATGTTGTGGTCATTGGACACAAAAATAGGGCAAAACACATGAAAACAAGAGAGAAACATGCTAATGGTGCACTCTGGGAGGTGCTGACCTAATTTTTTAGACATCATAAAAAATGCATATTGTAAGAAGTTTTTTAATATAGGAGAATTATTAATTATACATTTAAATACAAAAAACAAACACCATAAAAAAACAAAACGACATGTTTAATTTTTTTAAAATGTTGGCTTATGACAAATTTGTTATCAGACGAAAGATTCTCTCTTTCAATCGTTTCTCACACCATTTGTGTGTGACTGTACTTTGCTCATGTAAGAGATATAATCCTGGAAAGTATTTACAGAATGGAAAGAATTTACAGCGTTTCACTTTTTCACACATTTTTCTGTTACAGCTTTATTCCAAAAATGTAATACACACAATACCGTAAAATGACAATGCGAATAGGTTTTTATCAAAACAATTTACAAATGTACTAAAAATAAAAAACATGTACAAAAGAATTCACTGCCTTTGCTATATAATTTTGTCTTTTTGAATATGGTGCCCCAAGCTTGGCTTGCCTATCTATTGATTTCCACCCAGGATGTTTCTGTACATTGCGACATTCATTGTTCCCTCTATCCTGACTAGTCTTCCAGTTTCTTCCACTTAAAACCATCCCCACAGCATGATGGTGCCACCACCATGCTTCATTGTAGGGATGATATTGGCCTAATGATGAGCGGTGCCTGGTTTCCTCCAATTGTGATACCTGGCATTCACGCCAAAGAGTTACATTTTTTCTCATCACACTGTAGAACTGTGTTTCTTATAGTCTGAGAGTCTTTCCGGTGCATGTTAGCAAACGTTCTACTAAGAAAGGCCTTCATTCTGGTCACTATACCATACAGGCCTGATTGGTGGATTGCTGCAGAGATGGTTGTCCTTCTGGAAGGTTCTCCTCTCTCCAAAGAGGAATGCTGTAGCTCTGACAGAATGACCATCAGGTTCTTAGTCACCTCCCTGACTAGACTAAAATGAATGCAGCAATGTACAGAGAAAGCCTGGACGAAAACCAACACTTCCCATCCAACCTGATGGAGCTTTAGAGGTGCTGCAAACAGGAATGGGTGAAACTGCCCAAAGATAGGTGAGCCAAGCTTGTGACATTGTATTCAAAAAGACTTGAGACTGTAATTTCTGCCAAAGGTACATCAACAAAGTATGGAGCAAAGACTGTGAATATCTAAATATATGGGGATGGGTTGATTGGCAACACTAAATTGGCCCTAGTTTGTGAATGTGAGTGTGAATGTTGTCTATCTATCTGTGTTGGCCCTGCGATGAAGTGGCGACTTGTCCAGGGTGTACCCCGCCTTCCTCTCGAATGCAGCTGAGATAGGCTCCAGTGACACCCCCCCCCCCCCCCCTGCCCGCGACCCAAAAAGGGACAAGCGGAAGAAAATGAATGGATGGATGGATGTGATTTTTTTTTTAGGTTTTTAGTTTTAAGAAATGTGCATTTTTTTAAAAACAAGACAAAAAAAACTTTTTCACATTATCATTATGGGCTATTGTCTGTATAATCTTTAAAAAAAAAAGACTGTATTCCATTTTGGAATAAGGCTGTAACATAACAAAATGTGGAAAAAGTGAAGCACTGCAAATACAGATGCACTCAGGCTGTTTTGAGATTTGTAAAAAAAAAAAAAAAAAAAAGGTTTGCTAAAATGACTTTGGTAAACTCACTTTTGCAAGATACTGTACATTGCATGTATAATTATTATTATTTATTTATTAGTATATTTCCTCAAGGTTTTTATTTGTTCATCAGTCCCTTCATCTTTTTTAAGCCACAGTTCCAGCTGAATAAAACAAGACCAAAGCACAATGTTTCCCTTTGGCTTTCGTAACCGTTTAATGAGGCAAATGTTTTGTTTGCGCCAACCATTTGAACTTTTTTACATCGAACCTTAACTTAGCTTTTGGCATATTGAATCATTATTTAGTTTTTTTTCCCGAAATGTAGGGCCGTATGGGTGTTTTTTTTATATTTTTTATCAGTGCACCACATGTTACTTAACAACATGTACTTAGTCCACTCAGCACCAGCGTGAAATGATGATACACACTTATGGTAGAAATACATTCACATTTATAAAAGTAGGTCAGCGTTCCTGGAAAAAAAAACTCCCTTGGGGGGAGGTTTGTTACATAGAGAAGTAAACATCTGGGGACATCCCTCCTCTGTTTGTATCCTCCTTCCATTCCTATACATATATTTCCCTCAATGAGACTCGACTGTATAGCGACCTCTGGCTCTGACACCAGATACATACATTCTACTTGATTGCTCGTCAACAGAAGGTACTTATATGCTACATCGGATTCTTACAAAGCATATGGAGCTAAATTATGGAGCCTGCAGCCTTTCCTACCCGGCTTTTGTTGTACGTACAGTAGAATGTCTCTCATTGACACTGGGATATGTGATATAATATCATTCCTTTTGCAATATAAATGTAAACTTAAATTGTATGTTCTGTGTATCTCATAAGAATGAATGTGCTGTTTAATTATTCATGTGTGGCATCTTATATATCAGGAGAAGTGCAATAGTTATTTTAAGCATATATATTCAAGCATGAATTTAAGAATGTTACAGAATTTTACTGATTTTCTTAATGATGGAATGTGTGCTATTTCTATATGTTGTGAAAAAATAAACTTTCAAGCTGTTATTCAAACTGTATTTGTATTTTAAATATTACACAAAATATGAATTGTGTGTAAACATATATATAAATATATATATATATATATATATATATATATATATATATAAATATATATATATATATATATATATATATATATATATATATATACTGTATATATATATATATATATATATATATATACATATATATATATATATATATATATATATATATATTCCTTAGGTCAGGGAAAAAACATGGAGGCTATTTCATCCCTGGAAATAGCCTCCGTGTTTTTCCTTGAACTAAATAAGCTCTGCTTCTTCCTACTCCTTTTCGAACATGTTGAAAAGAGAAACTGGAAATTTTGATGTATCATGTTGTATGTTTGCATGTTCGAAATAAACTCAAACTCAAACTCAAACTCAAAAAATGTTCCACTCTACTCCGGTATTGAGCACTGTTTAACGGAAAAACCACAGTAACCTGGGATATATATACATATGTGTATATATGTATATACATATATATTAGGGCTGCAAATCTTTGGGTGTCCCACGATTCGATTCAATATCGATTCTTGGGCCGCGATTCGATAATATATCATTTTTTTTCGATTCAACACGATTTTCGATTCAAAAACGATATTTTTCAGATTCAAAACGATTCTGTATTCATTCAATACATAGGATTTTAGCATGATCTACCCAGTCTGCTGACATGCTAGCAGAGTAGTAGATTTAAAAAAAAAAAGCTTTGATAATTATAAAGGACAATGTTATATACAGATTGTAATGGTGTAAATTTGATTTAACTATTAAACGAACCAAAAATATGACATATTTTATCTTTGTGAAATCATTGGACACAGTGTGTTGTCAAGCTTATGAGATGCGATGCAAGTGTAAGCCACTGTGACACTATAGTTCTTTTTTTATTTTTATTTTTATACATTTCTAATGAAAATGTCAATGAGGGATTTTTAATCACTGCTATGCTGAAATTATAACTAATATTGATACTGTTATTGATAAAAATAATTTTTGTTTCACTACTTTTGGTTTGTTCTGTGTCGTGTTTGTGTCTCCTGTCAATTGCTCTGTTTATTGCTGGGTCAGGTTTGGTTTTGGAATTGGATTGCATTGTTATGGTATTGCTGTGTAGTGGTTTCTTGGATTGATTAAAAAAAATAATAATAATAAATAAAAAAATCCACCCATCCATCCATTTACTACTGCTTATTCCCTTTGGGGTTGCGGGGGGCGCTGGTGCCTATCTCAGCTACAATTGGGCGGAAGGCGGGGTACACCCTGGACAAGTCACCACACAGACAGACAACATTCACACTCACATTCACACACTAGGGCCAATTTAGTGTTTCTAATCAACCTATCCCCAGGTGCATGTCTTTGGAGGTGGGAGGAAATCGATTTAAAAAAAAAAAGAGAATCGATTCTGAATTGCACAACGTATTCGAATCGATTTTTTCCCACACCCCTAAAATATATATATATATATATATATATATATATATATATATATACACACATATATATATACTGTATATATATATATATATATACGGGGACGGCGTGGCGAAATTGGGAGAGTGGCCGTGCCAGCAATCTGAGGGTTACTGGTTCAATCCCCAACCTCTACCATCCTAGTCACGTCCATCGTGTCCTTGAGCAAGACACTTCACCCTTGCTCCTATTGGGACCTGGTTAGCGCCTTGCATGGCAGCTCAGGCCATCAGCGTGTGAATGTGTGTGAATGGGTGAATGGGGAAATACTGTCAAAGCACTTTAGGCTCCTTAAAAAGGGGTACAAAAGTGCTATACAAGTACAACCATTTACCATTTATATGTATAGTTATATATACATATATATATATATATATATATATATATATATATATATATATATATATATATATATATGTATATATATATATACATATACAGTATATATATATATATATATATGTATATATATATGTATATATGTATATATATATATATATATATACATACATACATACACATATACACCTATATATATATATATATATATATATATATATATATATATATATATACACATATACAAACAGACATTTATAGACAAATATATAAACATGAAACAATGAAATAAAGTGTAATAAATAATATCTGTATGCACATATGTACAAACAAGAACACTATGTATACATATTCAAACAAACCCATTACCTTGACACCCATATTGCACACAGAGTGAAAATTGTGTACACCAAGAAAAAAAATATTGAAAAAATAAAACAAATAAATAAATAAAACAAAAGTTTTACTTGTCTGAAATGCTTGCTCTTAAATCTTCACATGTGAGAGCCTCAATTTAAAATGGATTATAATGTAATATATAAGTTATTTGTGATCAGACATACACATTTAAATGTTCAGAATTAACAAATGAGCCATAACTCTGACCTTCAGTTTAACTTGAGTTTTTTTCAATATTTATGGTATTCGTGTCAGGATACCATCGAGACTAAAAAAAAATAAAATAAAATAAAATAAAATAAAAAAAGAGACTATAATCTGACAGTGTCACTTATGTAATGTGCCACATGGGTCCACATTCATTCTGTGTGCACCCCCTTTGGCCCAGAAGGACATCTTATAAACTTTGGAGCTAAATTTCAAAACTGAAGCCAAAACATCAAAGGCAGATACTTGAATTAAACCCTGTGGGCTTTCTTGATAGATATGTGAATATATTAGTCATTGGGGTGGGGGGAGCGGGAGGGGAGGGAAATCTGAGTAAATATTGCAGTTTTCCCCGGGAGCAATAAATTACCATCAGATATGACTCTTTCATATCTGCAATCATGCTACTTGGAGTGTGAGAAATACGATATCAAACATGCAAAGATTGCTCTCTCTCTCACACACACCCTCACACACACACACACACACACACACGCACACACACACGCACGTGCACAGGCATGATTTGGAATTGATTCATTCCTGCAGGTGAAGGGTTAAAGAGGTCAGTAAGCAGTCCGCTCTGTGAGCAGCAGGAGGAGAAGCTGAGCAGGTTAGGGCCGAGCAGTGCAGAGCAGCAGACAAGATCTTAAAAGGAAGGTGTGGCTGTTCGAAAAATTTGATTAACAGTCGCAAATTCCCTTTAAACCCAGTCTGCTGGGGGTCAAAGTGAGGCCGCCCACACGCTTGAAGATGACTGCCTCTGGGTCTTCTGTAGCATCATACGGCAGAGGGTGAAGTTGTTTGGATTCTTCAGCAAAACACTGATCGTTTAATGTCACCAGTGTGTGAATATGTTTATTACTATAATTCAACTATTTAATGAGCGCTCACAAATATTTGGAATTAATTTCCCAGCTAGAAGGTTCCAATGTCCCCTGTGACCTAGACCCATACAAGCTACAGTAGTTGACTTTATAGCAAGCACCAAGGACAGTGTACAGACCAACGCACCACAAAAGTAATGCAATTACAGTAACTTTCTCTTTGTGAGTGTTCTAAACTCCTGTTTCGTAAAATAAGTAGAACATAATACTAATGCTGTCCAGTGGTGTCAGTAGAGAGGTCTGTATGGATTGGAAGTCTTAGCTGACATTTACTTCTTGAGAAAGCAAACTGGATGCAATTAAATCAACAGTGATGTTTGGAGCCAAGCAGTCCACCCCATGTTGCCTCCATTTTTCAAAGATTAAATATCGATCTCTATCAATTGAATTAATTGGTTCAAATTGCGGTGAACATTTCCACCTCCCGCTGGCTCGGCAAAGCAACCACCATTATCAAGGACAGCTCCCACCCTGGCTTTCACCTGTTTGAACTGCTGAAGGCAGGAAGGCACAACAGGGTCATCAGGTCTAAGACAAATCGACTCAAGAATAGTTTTTTTCCCCCTAAAGCCATAACCACAGTGAACTCTCATAGGCACTGATGTTATAGTTTAGCACCTCTCTGAGAGCAATTTATACTTTCCACCCACAGTCTGAATGCTTCTGTATATATGTATATAATATAATATTTCAACAACATATTCAGAACATACGTTGCACCTTACCTCCTTTTGAACTATGTTTCTTCTTCTTTCCTTCCTAGTTTTGCATATTTGTAGACTGTCTCACTGATACTGGAGTTGCTTTTAATCTGTCTTGATAAAAAAATATGTAAATTCAGGTTTTAAATGTATTTCTATATACTGTATATTCTTTAGTTTTGTCACTGTATTAAAAAATGTGTTAACGATGTTTTACACAATTATTTTTTCAACTTTAGACAAGAATACAATAAGAGCATGTATTGTATGCATGGTTAAGATAAACAGAAACTGAAACTAAAGCATATGCAGTACATGGGTACATTGAAATGTTTGGTCCCGATCTAAAATAGCGTTGCTGATGTGGTGGAGTTCTGGTGCTTTACTGAATATATATATATATATATATATATATATATATATATATATATATATATATTGTTGCGTCCGAACAGTCTTCCTCTCAGGAAATAAATCATATATTGAGTAACAAGGACCACCAAGACGGAACAGCAATATTATCAACTTTTATTAAAGCTTTAGCAGACCAGCCCTCACAATGCTGTAATATCAGCATCAAGAAGCGGTCTAAAAATCAAATGGAAAGAGTCAGCGTATTCAGTACGAAAACAGCCCCTTCTCGCCCAAAAATAAATACAGCCTTATTGTTCTAAACTGATAAGGGCTCCTCCCCAAAAAGGGAGTACATTATACTCCCAATAGACATTCCAGCGCTTTCAAGGTGAAACACAGAGTTTACTAACAAACATAAGGAAAAAACACAAAGTGTACACAAGGGAAAATATTAGTTGCTTTAAACATGACTATGGATAAAGAAAGAACACTCAAAAATATAAGCATTCCCCACAATATATATAATCAAGAAGCTGATTATAAGAATACAATGGCAAGCTCCAGCCTCTAACAAAGTGAATTTAAGAGCCAGCCAAGCAGACTTGACGGTAAAGCTCCAAAACACCTCAGGCTCCCAGAAGTCTAAACAAGAGAGAACACACCTTCCAAATGGAATATGCAGTTGCAGGAAAATAAAGGCGTAAGATCCCAGAAATGCTCAAATCTGCCTGAACTAAACTGCAAAGTAGAAGAAAAAAAAAACACTCTCCTGCAGCTGGTATGAGGACAGCACTTACATTCACTATGGCCTCCTTGGTCTGAGCCATGTCCGAAATGACGCCATCAGTAATGATGAGCAGGACAAAGTACTGAGATCCATCCTGCACTGCTGCTGCGTACCTGAGAAAAAGAGAACCCATGAGGCCAAGTGGAACATAGCCAACATATGCAGACAAGGAAATACATTTAGAAATGTGATGTGCAGCAATGCCGTTCTAACTAGTTCCACAGTTCTGTACATGCTTTTTGCAATCATAAATTCCCTTTACACTCATTCAACATGCACACAGGTTTATTATAGAATGTAAATAAATAAAATATGTTGTATTGTAGCTCCTCATGTCTCCAAGGTCTTTCCAGACATTATTACAGATGCCATCAGAGGCACCACACAGCAAGTGTGGCCTACTTCCAATTGGCTGACGCTGGCTCCTTTATGAATAATGTATTCAATTGTTTATGCATAAAGTGCAGTCTTATCCTCTCTCCCAATCTCTTCGATTGCCTAACACCCAACGTGAGCATATCGATAATGGATGGAAGGAATCATTGGGTGATCCAATGGCAGGTCAAAGGGGAGCCCTCACTTTCCTTCCAGTTTAGGAAATTTGACAGCGAGTGGTTGACATTTTAATGAATATTGTGACAGCAACAAGAGTGATGTTTAGGAGATTTAAAGACTTTTGACCGTCCTCATATCCGATATAACAACACGACTCATGTCTCCTACGGCACATTAACAGAGAACTCTAAAGCCCAGCAGTTATTTGTGCACTGTGTGCATGCATGGGACTCAGGGATTCGCATCCAAAGGCAGAAAGATAGCGTGATTTGTATAAAAAATTAAGTCGTTTAATGAACATTACACTGCAATACTTATTTTATACTCAACACTTCTGTTGCATTTTTCATGAGCTGGATTCAAAGATGTATCACTTTTTTATGTCATCAAAATGTCTCTCTTATACTGTTGAAAAATCTGCTTGCATCCATTTGTCCACAGGTGTGGGATATCAAAAAGCTGATGAGACAGCATGATTGTTGCACAAGTGTGCCTCTACAGGAACGGCGTGGCGCAGTGGGGAGAGCGGCCGTGCGCAACCCGAGCGTCCCTGGTTCAATTCCCACCTAGTACCAACCTCGTCACGTCCGTTGTGTCCTGAGCAAGACACTTCACCCTTGCTCCTGATGGGTGCTGGTTGGCGCCTCGCATGGCAGCTCCCTCCATCAGTGTGTGAATGGGTAAATGTGGAAGTAGTGTCAAAGCGCTTTGAGTACCTTGAAGGTAGAAAAGCGCTATACAAGTACAACCCATTTATCATTTATTTATTTACATTATAGACAGATTACTACCCTGCCATCGTGGGTTTTCCTACTAAACAAACAATATAAAAGCAACACTTTTGTTGAACTCAAAGATCTAAAACGTTTACGATATACACAACAGACATAAACCTCTCAGATAATGTTCACAAATCTGTCAAAATCTGTGTTAGTGAGCATTTCTTCTTTGCCAGGATAATCCATCCCACCCAATTGGTCGTCTGGGGGGAGGGTCAGAAAAGCAGTTAGTATCTAGTGTGTCAGTGTATTTGTTTGCGCTATACTTAAGTAGAACAATACATATCAATACAGCCTTGTTATTTTATAGTTGACATCAATATGTTTTTTTCCAAACAACTGTTTGTACTGCATTTGTGTATACATTTACATAACTTTTTTTATGTTAAACACTGGTATCACTTTTACGAGTACAAGTGATACGAGTAAAAGATTTCCAACATATTTTCATCCGTACTTTTTCAATGTCAATTTCAATGTAAAATAATGACAAAGGTATTTTAGATACACAGAGTTGTTTATAGAGAGAGTAAGGCCAACTCGTTTTCAGGCAATCTCCTCAATAACTCGTCAAAAGATGCTATGTGTTTGAGGCGCGTCCTCGTTACTTTATTTACACGTATAAATGCTCTGTTGTGCAGCACGGGGCTGCTCCACACATGGAAGAATTGTGGAAAACTTTTACATCGCTTTACCCTCAACCCGGAAAGAAGACCAGTATGGGAAGTGAAGGTTCACCATCGACACTGGAGAGCCACCGATTACAGTGTCTTGTGTGAGGTAAACACACAACATATTGTCTGCGTTTTGTTCAGGAGAGAACACAGAAGCTGAAGAAATGAACAACTTAAAGAGATGGTTTGACAAAAACAGACTTTGTTTGAATCTCAGTCAAATTAAAATAATGCAATTTGGTAACAGTGGAAGAGAAAGTCAAACACAAATACACGGACATTGAAAAATTACATCAAATTTTGGGTGTAATAATAGATAACTAAAAATCTTATAAAAATTATACAACATACAGTGGCAAGGAATGTTTACTAATTCACTTAGCATGTTACAAAAAAGAAAGATCAGTTAGAATAATACACAATAATTGATACATACAGGGATTACAAATACATTGGAGGCAGCCACCACAGTTGACATACTTCACACACAAGTCACAATTTTTCAGTGATTGTTGGTCCAAAGCTAATGCATATTTTGGCAAAATGAGGGTATTAAGTTATTTTTTGGTTGTTTTTACATTTATTGCGCCGTTGGGTGCGCGTTAGAGTGCCTGCTGGTCACGAAATACTGCAGGAATGTAGCAGCAGAGTGTGTCAAATATGCCACAAAAGTATGCTTTCACGAAATAAAAGCTTTAACAATAACAATAATAATAATAATACATTTTATTTTGTATAGCGCTTTTCAGGCTACTCAGACACTTTAAAGGATAAAAATGTATATATAAAGCAGTTCAAAGTAATAATACATAATACCGGAAATGTAAAAGCACTATAGTAAAATACAATAACACTGGACATTACAAGACAAAGCACACTAATCACAGGTTGAAAGCAGAACTGAAGAGATGTGTTTTTTGAACGCTTTTGAAGGTAGGAAGGTCTGCGCAGTCATGGATAGGTTTGGGGAGAGAGTAAATTATTGTAAATTTATGAGCTGTTTAGAATTTTTAGAACCATATATAGACATTTTTATTTTATTTATTTTTTGTCAAAAAAAAAAAATTCATTCATCCGGGCTCAGCTGCACACGACCTTGGTCGCGGTCACGGCACCTCCTCGTTTAGTTGGCCATACTCTCTTTATATGCAACTTTGGTTACACAGCATTATCACTTTTATTGCTCACCTATGACAATAATAGGAACACATTTTGTTTCAGAATGCTTTCACGCCAACCCATTCATAGAACATTTCATTTTATTTATATTACTTTATATGTTTGTGACGCAAATAAGTCTGCAGGCACCTTTCATATTTGACATTTTTATTTTCATGCAACTGCAGGAGTCATCTTGAGAAAGAAAGACTGTAAAACATTTTCTCTTAACTGTTCTGATAAACACAGCTTGCTTTTGTCTAATCCACCCAACCATTTTCTACCGCTTGTCCCTTTTGGGATCGCAGGGGGTCGAATGGAGCCTATCTCAGCTGCATTCAGGCGGAAGGTAGTGTACACCCTGGACAAGTTGCCACCTCATCGCAGGCCAACACATAAAGACAGACAACATTCACACTCACATTCACACACTAGGGCCAATTTAGTGTTGCCAATCAACCTATCCCCAGGTGCATGTCTTTGGAAGTGGGAGGAAGCCGGAGTACCCAAAGTGAACCCACGCAGTCACGGGGAGAACATGCAAACTCCACACAGAAAGATCCCGAGCCCGGGATTGTTATAACCCAAGACTATTCAGGACCTTCGTATTGTGAGGCAGATGCACTAACCCCTTTTACACCGTGCTGCCCTCCCTGCCCTGCTTTTGTCTCATGGTAAGCCTTATTACACCACATTTGTTATTGCAAACGTAATAATTTCCATCTCAATTTGTAAAAAAGTTATTTTAAGTAATTCTGTTCATTTGTAATGGTTGTTAAAGGTGATTTAAGCATGGCAAGCTCCATCGCATGAAGCTATTTACTTGCAAGATCATTAAAGCAAGGCGGGGTGAACACATAAGTGGTCATCTACCAATATCCGCCATTTTAGCACCTTCACTGCACCACAAGTTTGACAAGGAAGGCAGCGTCTTGCCCTGTAAATTTCGTGTTTTTGCCCAGAGATATTTGTTGCGCTAACATCAAACAGGAACCATCAATCAATGCCTGCGCTTTTGCTCCTTGTGGAGATGACTCAAATGATAAACTTTGAATGAGAAATAACAAAATGATCCATCTAATCAAGTCGTGGGACAATAGTTTGTGCAATTACCTTGCCACGTGATTTACAACAGGAGCAAAGTTGGTGGGTCCGTACAGCTGGACCGTCTTAAGGCTTTGATGGTAAGCGTCCAGAATCCCCTCCATGCCATTGCAGTAGGGGTTCTCGATGTTGCCATTCTGGTAAAAAAAAAACAGAATACGATGAACCGCAAATAGAACAACATGATTACAGTAGCATCAGGGATGTTCTCGTTGACTTTCTATGCTGACAGAAGCAAAAATAATGTAAATGCAGTACGATTAACGATGGTATTACTTTTTGAAGAAGTAGTCCCAAATATGCCCGATTCAAACAGCACACTTGACCAACAATTAGTGTTGTTTTTATAGTTTCAAAAACACAGTTATGAAAAAATAATACTGTGACTGCCATCTTTTTAATGCATATGGTGCCTTATTTACTAAAGGTTTGCGTGGATTAATACACGTGCAAACTTGATAGCACATGCAAAGCTGTTCCATCAAAAGTGTGCAAAGTGGATTGTGTCTGTTAAGTGAGCAGAATAATGCGTGCAATCCATTTTGTGCCTCTGTCTTCATTAGAGACTTAGACTTAGACTTCCTTTTATTGTCATTCAAATTTGAACTTTGCAGTACAGACATGAACAAAATGTTGTTGCCTTAGCTCAAGGTAGTGCAGGACAAAAGAGCAATAAGGTGTATATATAAATAAATAGATTACTGTACAGATAAATATATTGCACTTGTGCATATGCATCCACATTTATGGATGTATGTTATATTTTCTTTATATTCCAGCGAGTTAATACATTTTTGGGGAGAATGCATTCAAGAGTCTTGTGGCCTGAGGGAAGAAGCTGCAGAACCTCTTTCTAGAATCCAGCAATTAATTAATATAATTAATTACGTGATTTACAAAATGTATGCTGATCATCAAAACACCCACAATAATGGGAGTTGAAGCTGTAAATGGAAATATTTAGCACGCACAATGTGATTCATCAATACAATATTGTTTTGCGAGCACTATTTTGCGATTTATTTAGCACGTGCGGGAAGGATGTGCAAACTGACAGTTTGCAAAGCCAGACGATGGAAAGACAATGATCCTCTGTCCTACATCTGTGTGTCAACATTTTGGACGGTCAGAAATAAAAAGTATTAGAGACATTGTCTATTCAGCAACATCATTTTGTAATTGTGTAGCTGCTAGAGGGCTTAAGGGACTGATTAAGACAAATTCAATGGATGCGTTTTTGTGTCATTTAATATTTTTTTTGATGACGCATATTTTTTTCACATAAAATATACCAGGGTGATTCAAAAAGAATATGGCAAAATAATACTTGGATATTTCAAAAATGAAAAACAATTTAAAACCTAGCTTGAACACATGTTGTACATAACTTCGAGGATTTATTTCATGCTTTACCAGTGCTCAATATGGCCACTACCGGCAGCACGGACAACACCAAGACAATATGAGAATTCCTCCCAAACGCGCCCTATGATGTCCCAATCCATTCAGATAAGTTCGAAACCTCGAGATGCCAAAGGGCCAGTGCCCCATCTTGTTGATAAAAACATCTCTTGAATGCTCTCACAATGGGGTGGTTCAATGCCAAATTCTGTTCTAAAAGCACACTGCACCGTGACAATAGCATTTGTTTTCGCAAACTTAAGCACACAAAACGCCTTCTGTTGAGGAGTCACCATTTTGAGGGTGAATAAACTCGTGGTCTTCCTACAATTGAACAGCGGCGAAAATATTACATGACCACAACGGGGAAATTGTAACACTATACAACTTGGATAACTCCTGTATCAAATGGCTATTTATTCAGTCTATTGCAATGCTTTAGTACTGAATACCGTGAATGAGCTAAATAATATTATTTGATATTTTATGGTAACACCTTAATAATTTCACACATAAGTCACTCCTGAGTATAAGTCGCATCCGGCAAAACTATGAAAAAAACTGCGACTTATAGCCTGAAAAATACGGTACATGTGTGATGATTTTGGCGTATTCCTTTTGAATCACCCTGTGGATTATTGAAATATTTCCTATGAAAAAAAAATATTTAGGTATGCATTTTTTTTAGCATCTTGAGAGGAATACGTGCAGCCTTTTTCCAATGAGTGCACCTTCAGATGCAAAAAAAAAAAGTGGTTTTATTGTTGATTCACCACAGGATTGCTTGCAAATGCCCATAAAAAGTAGAAGATATCTCCTGCTCGTTTGAAAACATAGCAAAACACCACCGGTAGGAGCATGATAACATGAATGTGAAAAAAATTAGAGTGTCTTCGTGGTGATGTACACACACAATCCTCATTTAAATAAGGCACACTGCACCACTTTACAATTGCACACGTTTATAAATCGCTACTTAATAGATTGCACATACTGTTTAGCGCCAGGTATTTAGACCTTAGTAAATCAGGTTTTTGGTGTTAAATTGCTGAAATTATTAAGTCAAATATTTTTTATTGTTTTCCTCTTTTTTACAGGACAATTTAAATTTTCATGCCTGCTCCCTTTTCCTTTATTGATGCATATGAGCTATGCATACATATTTACTGTTATAGTGTAGTAAATTTGTGTATAACTGCATGTTGATTGCCATAAGGGGCTTTGCATAGCGTGGCTTCTTTATTTACATCACCAACATATTCTACATGTTGTTAGCCTAAATCTAGTTATAAAGTTTTAGGTTTTATGTATTTCTTATGTGTAATACAGTGCAGTAATAGTCTTATTTTCTATCAATATATTAAGACGATCAAAGATGATGGTCACCAAGCAGGACTTCCGTTTCCGGGATAAAGTTAAATAATGCCAACAACCCGACACTATCTTTACAGCGATAATCAAGTTGACAGACTTTTGGCATAGCAAATTTTTGATGCACTTCATCTTCAACTCCTTCCTCATTAATAACTCCACATAATATCTTCACATTTGTGAGCATTTGACATGAGTAGTGTCACAAGACTCCATACAGCTGTATAATCACTCGCCATACAGCAATAGATGGTATCTGTCCATTACCTGACACCTTCTATGCTAGCTTCTTCTCTTTGTTTTTAATGTCTATTTTCTATTTTCTGCTGGATTTATTCTCTATTTTATGCTGCAGCTGTCACATATACTGTAATATTGCACATGGTAATTGGTATATATTGTATATATAATAGACATAATATAATATATCAGTTTATATAATATACTATACATATATTATGTAACTATTACGTATATATGTTATATTTTATATCGCTATATTTAGTCGATTTAAACCTGCATTGTCCTTTCCATCCTTACACTTTCCATCATTGTAACTGACAACAATTTCCCTTGTGGATCATTAAAGTTTGTCTAAGTCTAAGTCTCATACAACAGATAGACATAGCAGGACTCGTTGATAGTCAATGCCACTTACTGCTAACAAGACTGCTCTCAGCTATCAGCTCTCAGCAGCTATATAGTCACCGTTACAGTCATGTTAACCAATACACCATAGTACACATAATGATAGAAAACATGACATGCTGTACGGTAATATAGACTCACACACACAGATATTAAGGGGACCAGTGATGTTTTTAACTTACATTTTAAAACCCTTGTAATCTAGATTAATATGTATTGGATTTGGTGTCAATTGTGTGCAAATTTTGCTTCAAAGTCATATAACCTACTTTCTGCATAGGTCTGCAAGATGTTCATCAGTGGTGGCGTTCCCATATTGCAAATACAACCACGCCCCACACTTACGTATTCGAATGAATCTTTTAAAAATGTACACTGCTAATTATATATCTTAAAAGAAAAACACACAGCTAATTTTTTTCATTTTTTTCCAGACAAGGTCAAAAATTAACTTCATAAATATTGTATAAATTCACCCAGGTCAAAACATTAGATACAACTACACATTCTCCAATTGACAAACGCGCTACATAAAAAAAGCTGCTTTTACCAGCATTTACGTCACTGAATGTGACGAATTAAAAACACACAAACTCCAGGCAGAGGGCAACACAGTCTTACAGCTCCTCCCCCTTTGGCTGATAACTTTATGTAATGTCCAAATAGGTATGTCTACCTCACTGTGCCATCCCAACAAAGCTTCAAAAAAATAAAAAAAGACTACAGAATACTGTTTGACACTAGTATCCTTACATTGTAACAACATTTATAACTCGGAAAAGACAAAATTCCTCATCCCCTTTAAACACAGCCACTAATCTGGAAAAATACTGACACTTGTTCGATGATGATGATCTGCAACTCAACACATTACATTATCTTGGTTATCTTAAGTCCATTTAGCCAAACCTTGAAAATGCTTAATTAAGGACAACGATTCCTAAGGTTTGCTTGAATATGCAAATGTTTGACTTATTATAGGCTGAAGTCAAACAAAACTTGGAAGAACCGTAATATATATATATATATATTTTTTTTTTTTTTTGGTAACACTTTAGTATGGGGAACATATTCTAAATAACAAAGAGTGAATTTAGAGTTATTTGGACACTAGAGGAACATAAACTGCTGACCCGTCTCTGATAGGGATGGTCTCCTGCTGGCCCCACTTTGGACTGGACTCTCACTATTATGTTAGATCCACTATGGACTGGACTCTCACTATTATGTTAGAGCCACTATGAACTGGACTTTCACAATATTATGTCAGACCCACTCGACGTCCATTGCATCCGGTCTCTGTGGGGGTTACCCACATTCGCGGTCCTCTCCAAAGTTCGTCATAGTCATTCTCATTGACTTCCCACTGGGTTGTGAGTTTTTCCTTGCCCTAATGTGGTCGCTGAACCCCGGATGTCGTTGTGGCTTGTGCAGCCCTTTGAGACACTCGTGATTTAGGGCTATATAAATAAACATTGATTGACTGATTGATATTAGGGTTACTAATAAGCAATAATTCTGAGGTTATTGAGGGATGTGTCTTAGTTAATGTCTTACTGGTTGTATAATAAGGTAATGCAGAATAGGGCATTAATAAGTACTTAATAATGGCTATTAAGAGCTAATATGTTACTAATCTGCATGTTAATAAGCAACTAATTAATGGTGAATATGTTCCCCATACTAAAGTGTTACCATATTTTTATATATAATTAAAAAAACTGCAATAGAGTAAAACCGCAAAATTGGGAAGGGACGACTGTACATAGTTATAGTCCCCAATATGTATAAATTGTGACAATATTTTTGTTTTTCTATCCTGTCCAGAAACTTTGTGTCAAACTTGGTAAAAATGCAAATACAGTATGTAAGTGCACATAAATAATGTATATTCCACTCAGGAGTGAAACTTGCAGCAGTGGAAGAGCAAAGAATGAGCCTTCAATTATATGGTGTGATGAATCTTAATTTGTTGATTCTAATGGAAACATGGAGTGATGCAGACGTTGCCCTGTAGACAGCCTCTCATTAGCTTGTACAATCAGCAGCCAAAGCACATTAGCTGGCTGAGAGAAGCCAAATTGATTCAAAAATCAGTCAACCTAGCAGAAAGTAATTTACACTATAAAATATCAATTAAATTTACTCCACTTTATGAATACTGCATGTGTAAAGTACACAGAACTGTGCTTGTCTGAACATACATGTTGATGAGGGTATACAAATGTTTGAAACACTCAAATACATGCTTGGTTTTGTGCAGATTCTTGGATCAGACGTTGTAAACAAAACATGACAAGAGAGCGAAAACCAAATGAAGACCTGAGTTGACTCACAAGAGGGAACTCATGAGAGACCCTCCCGTCAGGGGGCAGTTTAGCACCAAATCCCAAAGCAGGGAACATCTTATCGCTGTCATAGTCCTGGATGATCTCCCCCACCGCCTTCAGGGCCATGGCGTAGGCATTCATCTGGTACGGGTTCATGTAGTGGAGGGAAGTGGACTGGGATGGATTTCCTGTCAAAGCAGGAGAAGTCAGAATCGTTGATGCGAGGCCCTCAAAATGGGCACAAACTAACAGATGCTTTAAGAAAAATATGCACGTACTAAATGTGATGATGGAAATGAACCAATAAGCAAGTTTTGTGATTTTTTAAAGAATAATTTAGGGAGCATGCAAGTATTGGATTGAATACATGGCAGAAAGCACCATTGGTTGTATTGGTGTTTTCCATTTGTACTGGGAAGTCGGAATTTCCAAGTTCATAATCGGAATTTCAACTCGGAAAGTCGGAGCATTCTCACCACCACCTAGTTTGTTTCAATGGCTGCTCTGGATGGAAACTATGATTTTGTAAAATACGTTATTAGCACTTCTATTTGTTTTTGTCGCAGTGAATGAATCATATATAATGTATTGTTTATGTATGGTAACGTCACTATGACGTAAACTGCATTTTTTTCAAGTTGTATGTACACTGTACATCGCGAGCAATACCATTTGGGTTTCCTCGCAATACATTGTGTGTGAAGGTTGGAGAGAGAGTGAATATTTTCCCATAAGTTGTTTATATTCAGACAAGGGAAGCGCACAAATATTTTTTGTGGATGTGGCCATCTCAATTTCTGACATTGTAACTGGAATGCTCACAAATCGGGTATATCGTCATTCCTCCCTCCGACTTCCAACTTCCGAGGTAAATGGAATGCAGCATAAAAGTGTGACTGTGGGGGAAAATGTAAGCATTATTTACACTAAAGTATTGCTGGGTTGCATATGACGTCACGTCCATTGTTCTTCTTCAGGGTTTAAGTCACACAATGATCGACCGGCTTGAGCGCAGGATTAAAGCGAGTGAGAGTGAGTGTAGAGTTTGAGCAGAAAATGCCGTATTGCTGTCCTGTTCTTCGGGGTTTCAATCTCTATTTGAAAATAGAGAGATAGGAAAGAGCTCTCATAGAGTCCTGAAAAAAGGTAACAAAGTCAGGGAATAACGAAAGTGCGGAATACAAACGGACAAAGCTTGTGTCTGCAGCGATCACTTTGTAAAATGTTTGTTTAAACATTTGATTTGTTTGAGAAACTTTCTGTGATGCGTTTAAATTAATTATTTTCTGTACAGTTAATGTTTGAGGGCAGAACTAAATGTAAAGAAAGGACGAGACATAATGCGATCTCTTGTCTTTGTGGTTGCTATGCCTAAATATAATTTTGTTCAAATAAACTAACGACATGTTAAGTCCTAATAATAAATATTGTGATTGTTGGTCCAATACACTGTATTTTTAATGTAATTTTTTATAAAAGAAGCAAAAAGCTTAGTTGTTGTTTGTAGTTTGTGGTTTATTCGACACAGATGACCACATTATAGCGTGTTTGGAGATAGTCGCTAGCATCAATAAAATATCCGTATTTAATTAATTAATAAACTAGATGAATGAATCAATCATAGGCTAAACAGCATGTACTGAATGTTGATATTGCTCACTAACATTGCAGAACAAGTACATCTATAGCCACATGAGACAAAATAAGAACTTCACACCATAAAAACAACTGCAAACATAAACTGTAGACGAGACTGATATTTGTAGCAGGAATTAAACTTCAAACAAACTCATCCTTTTTCTCATCGATCAGAGCAGCATGGCGCTCGTTATTTTACAGTACTTAGCGATGCACGAATAAGTCCTACATTGTCTTTCACGTCTTAATGCTTAATTTGTGGACCCCTCCAGATGTAAAGACATGATGTGCCTCCGGTATTTTCTTCTTTAAATCCTTGTAAGTGAGGTCAACACGAGCAGTAACGTCTTGGTGATGATAATTGGTTTAAATCTTTATTAAATTATTTTTCTTAAGTGTATAAATCCACTCCATCTGATTTCAAATATTTGTTCATGATCACTTGTATTTTTGCCTATAAACCTTTCAAAATACGCCAAAATTAGCATTGTTGAAGGTAAATAAACATTAGCCTAATTGGACACTAGATCAGTGTTTTTTAACCTTTTCTGAGCTAAGGCACAATTCTTTCATTGAAAAAAACCCCGAGGCACACCAATAGCAGAAAACATTAAAAAATTTAACTCAGCAGTCGATATTGACACTAAAAAGTCGTTCTCGCAATTGTTGGATATAAATTCCAACCATGCGTCACTATAGCTCGACTTAAAGTAGGTGTACTGTCACGACCTGTCACATCATGCCGTTACTTGTTTGGAGTTTTTTGGTGCTTTCTGTGTAGTGTTTTAATTCTTGTCTTGCGCTCCTATTTTGTTGTTGATTGTCATGTCATATACGGATGTACTTTGTGGACGCCGTCTGCTGCTCCACACGCTGTAAGTCGTTGCTGGCGTCCAGCATTCTGTTTTTGTTTACTTTGCAGCCAGTTCAGTTTTAGTTTTGTTTTGCACAGCCAACCATAAGCTTCAATGCATTTTCTTAGTGGCACTCGCCTTTTCTTTATTTTTGGTTTAAACATTAGCTACCTTTTTACCTTAAACACTACCTCCCGCTGTCATCTGCATATTGTGACCACGACAAACCATGTTCCCGACTTCTACAAAGGTTTTAGCTATCTGCTGCCACCTACTGATATGGAAGAGTATTACGGGGTTACTCTTCCGCGCTCAAGACACCACAGACAAACAATGGCGTATTATTTCCGCTTTATAATTACTGGTTTGCCAAAAATATTTTTGACCCAATTAGGTGAAATGACATAATGTCCCACGGCACATCAGACAGAATCTCATGGCACACTCGTGTGCCACGGTGGTTTAAAAACAATGCATTCGACTATCGCCTGAAACCCGGAAGTGCCTCTAGGTCACATGATTGCATTCCAGCAATATCCAGTGCATATTAGCTAGACCACAAATAAGTTATTACTAAATCATCTTAGGTACCCTTTAAGTTTAAGTATCTCCGATTAGTTTTCTGCATAGAATGGGATGTTAAAATATCTTCACCTATATTTTACATAGCATTTTGTAGGTTTGGTATTTTGCAAAAAAAACAACTTGTAAGACACTGGTATAGGTCTTTTAAGCCTTAATTTTAATCAAATGAATATGGAAAACCAAACACAAAATCAATTCAGGAATTTAGTAAAAGACGACGGTGATCAGAGAAGAAAGCAGCACATGAAGTCGGCACACTCACCATTTGATGCTGTGAAATCAATAGCCACTGTGAAGTGAATCTGTGTCCTGAAATAGATGAGCAGAGGAATGGCGTTCTTATCAAAAGGGAATGAAAGTCAGAACAGCAGTTTAATGAGGCATCTTTGATACTGCTACACATGCTGACAAGAGTTGGCTCGACAGCCAACATCAAACGTCTTTTATCAAGATGCTTCCACTTTACGACCACTTTTGTCATCTTTTTGTCCGTTCATCCAAGTCTCTGTTCTTCCACTATTCATAAATTATTTACATATCTCTGGTCCACCTAGCACTTATGCACGATTTGTCCTTTTAGTTCTCTATATGTCTGTTCAGAATTTGCAAATTCTTCCATCCATCATTGTTCTATCCAGAGATGTCCGATAATATAGGACTGCCAATATTATCGGCCGATAAATGCTTTAAAAATGTAATATCAGAAATTATCGGTATCAGTTTCAAAAAGTAAAATTTATTACTTTTTAAAACGCCCCTGTGTACACAGAAGTAGGGAGAAGTAGAGAGCGCCAATAAACCTTAAAGGCAGTGCCTTTGCGTGCCAGCCCAGTCACATAATATCTACGGCTTTTCACACACACGCACACAAGAGAATGCAAAGCATACTTGGTCAACAGCTTTACATGTTACACTGAGGGTGGTCGTATAAACAACTTTAACACTGTTACAAATATGCGCCACACAGTGAACCCACACCAAACAAGAATGAAAAACACATTTCGGGAGAACATCCGCACCATAACAAAACATAAACACAACAGAACAAATACCCAGAACCCCTTGCAACACTAACTCGCTAACCCCCTCCCGCTCGCCACCTCAACCCCGCCCACCTCAACCTCCTCATGCTCTCTCTGGGAGAGCATGTCCCAAATTCCAAGCTGCTGTTTTAAAGCATGTTATTAAAAAAAGAATGCACAGTGACTTCAAAAATAAATATGGCAGTGCCATGGTGGCATTTTTTTTCCATAACTTGGGATGATTTATTTTGGAAAACTTTGTTACATTGTTTAATGCATCCAGTGAGGCATCACAATAAAATTAGACAAAATAATGTGTTCATTTCACGACTGTATATATCGGTATCGATTGATATCAGTATCGGTAATTAAGAGTAGGACAATATCGTAATATCGGATATCGGCAAAAACCCCATTATCGGACATCTCCATTTCTATCCACATCCCACAAATCCATCCATTCTTCTGACCACCCAACAGTCATTAAGCCATGTATCATTTGGTCCATCTATCCTATCCTATAACCAATCCATCTGTTTGTCATGAATTTATCCTTCATTGAATTGTGGATGTATATTTTTAATAGGGAGGGAAAAGTATAGACCTTGTGTAGATAGATAGATAAATCATAAGAATTCATCCAATATCTTGAATTGATGCACGTAAAAAGAGAGATTAATAAGATCAGTTACATAAAAAAAATATATGAATACAAATTACATTTTGAAAAAATGCGATAGAGTAAAGCAGATAAATCATAGCACGGAGTGACGAATATTGATGACAATGATTTTTTTTAAATCCTGTCCAAAAACGTTGTGTCATAGTTGGTGAAAATGCAAATACAGCATGATTTGATAATAATCATAAATCCATTTTGTTGTGAATCCTATTCACAATTCATGATGTCATCCATCAGGTCTGTGACCTGAATGTTGTAATATGATGTGGACTATTTGATGTACAACCACCCATTCTTTTTCCAAGGAGCTCCAAGGAGAGGCATGTGTACAAACTACCTCATCTGACTTCTTTACAGCGACAAAAATGTTCTTCTGGATAACTGAGGTCTTTAAAGAGCCTCATTTTAGTCACTGGTATATCTGCCTCCAGCATTGCATCGCCTGACACTTGTTTTATCACGTTCCATTAGATTCCAGGTATACAAAACCCCCTTGAGGATCTGGAACATCAGCACTCCAGCGAATGAATCCCGACAGGTAAGTTAGAATTAAAAGAAACCCCTACTATGAGGTTGACTATGAGCTATGAGGACACCTAGAGCTAACTATTAAAATCTACAGCAGCTGTAATTCACCACCCCCATTTTGTGCTTAGTTTCCCGCCATGCTGCATGTCCCTAAAGATCTAATTTATATATTCTTTATTATTCACTGTAGAAAATAAAAACCTATAATTAGGCACAGCGGTAACTTCAAAACCGAGGATTTAATTATTTACAAGACAAGAGGAACACAAAACTATTAAAATGTTACCAGAAGTCATTATTAGGACAGTTTTATGTGGATTTTGAACATTCTTGTACACAACAAAAAGGGCCTATTCTCCTTTTTATGTGATGCATTTTGCAGTATGGTAAATCCAAAATGATTGTTAAAACACGTCTTCTCTGTTCTCTAATGGCTTATCCTATTTCCATTAAAGGACAAACACTTCAAAGTGTGCATGTTTTCACTGTGATTAATGCTCATGATTCCCTTCTTTGACTACACCTCCATTACCACATTTCCCACAAGCCAACTCTCAGAGATAATAGTAAGAACTCTAACCTCAGCTCATTAGTCAGCCTGCTGTGCTGACAAAAGGACATTGTCACATTGGCGATTTAATATTTTGACTGCCATGCATAGAACAATGTGTTGGAGATAGAGGCAAGGTGGACATGGTCACACATGCAGCTACCAATCAAACAGTCAATTTAAAAGCAATGCCTAAAAATTCCCCTCTTGTTAGTTTCAGGTTAACCTATTCACAATGTGGGGACCTGTAGAAGCGCCCGACAGGTCGCAATTGATGACGTATCTGTTACGACGCACGCTCATACCGTCATTCCCTCCGCTGAAGGAGCAGCTCGAAGCTCTGCTGGGCACGCACCTGCAAGCCTCGCTCAGACCGCAGCAACGCGCCTTCAAAGCAGCGGGCAATCTGCAATCAGCATACCTGATTATATTGAGGCTCGACAGCATAAAGACCAACGCAGCTGACAATCCAGCGCCAGAACGTAGTTCTCTGTCCGACAGTAAGCTTTGTGTCTCTGGCTCCTCTCCTGTGTTTGCTCTCCGTATTCTTCTGCTCCTTGGGGGCGGTATAGCTCAGTTGGTTGATTGGCTGTGCCAGAAAATTGAGGGTGCCAGGGTCGATCCCCTATTCCGCCATCCTAGTCACTGCCGATGTATTCTTGGGAAAGACACTTCACCCACCTGCACCCAGTGCCACCCACACTGGTTTAAATGTAACTTAGATATTAGGTTTCACTATGTAAAAGCGCTTTGAGTCACTAGAGAAAAGCGTTATATGAATATAATTCACGTCACTTAAAGTAAGTTAAAGTACCAAAGATTATCACACACACACTAGGTGTGGTGAAATTTGTCTTCTGCATTTGACCCATCCCCTTGTTCACCCCCCTGGGAGGTGAGGGGAGCAGTGGTGCCGCTCCCGGGAATCATTTTTGGTGATTTAACCCCCAATTCCAACCCTTGATGCTGAGGGCCAAGTAGGGAAGTAATGGGTCACATTTTTATAGTCTTTGGTATGACTCGGCCGGGGTTTGAACCCACAACCTACCGATCCCAGGACGGACACTCTAACCACAAGGCCACTGAGTAGAACAAATGACCACTCCTTGTGGTCATTTGTTCCTGTCATTTCCCTGTTCCCGCAGTATCCTCTGTCGCCTTGGAAGTGAGCTGTGCGCCTCACTTCCTGGATCCCCCCTCTGGACTCAGACTGTCTCCCTTGAGCTAAGTTTAGGGCGAAACATTACGGACCGGCCAATCAGAGGCAAGATAAGGCGGGTTATCAAAACCGGTAAGAAAAATCATAACAGACACATACTCATGTCACATGACGATGAGGGAGTCAGAGACAGAGGGACGCTGAAAGCTGACCAGTCCAAAAACAACCAACATACCGGTACTTGAAAATGGCAGAGGAATTATCTCCCACAAATTAGATTGTTTCGTTACTGATTAAGATGACATCCAGGAAACCCACAATAATGCATGTCTTTGGTCATATTTAGACATGCTTTTACGTTTGGAGAAAAAATCCCCAAAACCTTAAGTTTTTAGTAACTACCTCTGGTAGATGCTGTTTTTTTTTACTGTAGGTAGAGAAAACTAATAACATTATAGTGATGTGACAAAGAAAAGGCAAACTAAAATAAAAACATACAGGTAGTTGCAGGCTGCCCCCCAGCTAAATGACGGATAGTTAAGAGTATTGGGTTCATTTGTTCACTCGCAGTTACATCAACATAGATATTATGCATTTGGGCCTATGAATATAAATGCTGTTAAATGTAGCTTTGATGTAGCAAGTTACTTTTGCCGTGTAGGTTGTTGTTTAGCTTTCAACGATTCTCCAGGGATAGCTTCCCCTGTGGCTTATCTACATTTAATCGAGAGTTACTTGTAGCTTAGCTTACTACATTTTCCAAGTAGCTTACCCATCACTGCGTTTATCCTTTTAACTAGTACCATTGTCTATTCATCCACCATAACCGCATAATGTGAAATCACCAGCTCGGATGTCTATCACAGTATGTACAAATTGTTCTGACTAGACATAAAAAGCAAATAAATACATGGAAGTGTTGTGGCTTTTACTTATAATTACATTATTGTTACACAATTCAATGATTTGCCAGTACTGGGCGGCAGGTTTTTGACAGCAAAAGGTTTATTATTATACAATACCAGAAGGTCAAATCTGGTATATCAAATTTACTAATGGCAAAAATAATATACATAAGTACCTCAACGTATGAGTATTTTTGAGATACAAGCTGTCTCTCTGCTTTTTGTAATGCATTAAGTTGCGAGCATACATTTCAGTTACAAGCTTCCTCATCGCTAGTGAATGTCAGAGTGAACCCCGTAAGATCTCAACTAAAATTTGTTCCTACTCTCTAGCGTTAGCTTTTAGCTAGATGTTGACACAGTTTGTTATCCAACAATGGGGTAAAAGCAAGTGAGTGTGAAGGACAGTCCTGAGAAGAAGTGGGTGATATTCATTGACTTGAAGAAATAATCAAAAACATGATCACCGACCATGTGGCCGACTTGGTGAGGACGCTCAAGCGCAGCACTGCTAGTCTGCATGTTACTTAAAGGCCTACTGAAACCCACTACTTACTACCCACCACGCAGTCTGATAGTTTATATATCAATAATGAAATATTAAGATTGCAACACATGCCAATACGGCCTTTTTAGTTTACTAAATTGCAATTTTAGATTTGCCGGGAGTTTTTCCTTGAAAACGTCGCGTAATGATGACGTGTACGCTTGCCGTCACGGGCTGTTAGGAAATATGAGCGCTGCGCACACACACAGCTAAAAGTCGTCTGCTTTAACGGCATAATTACACAGTATTTTGGACATCTGTGTTGCTGAATCCTTTGCAATTTGTTCAATTAATATTGGAGAAGTCAAAGTAGAAAGATGGAGTTGGGAAGCTTTAGCCCTTAGCCACACAAACACACAGTGATTCCTTGTTTAAAATTCACAGAGGTGAAACTTTCCTATGGATCACAGCGAACATGGATCCCAACAGAATGTCAACCAGCAGGTTTTGGTAAGAAAATTGTGGTAAAAAGTCGCTTCTTACCGGAGATCAGCTGAGCTTGTGCAGCCCATAAAGCTGCCGTCGACTTCTCTGAGACACCTGCGACTATCAGGTACTGTTAAACTCGCTAAAACACTAGCAACACAATAGAAAGATAAGGGATTTCCCAGAATTATCCTAGTAAATGTGTCTAAAAACATCTGAATCCGTCCCAATGCAATCGCGTTTTTGTTTTGTTTTTTACTTGTTTTTGTTTTTTGTTTTTTTTTTCTAGTCCGTCGCTATCAATATCCTCAAACACAAATCTTTCATCCTCGCTCAAATTAATGGGGAAATTGTTGTTTCTCGGTCCGAATAGCTGTTTTTGTTGGAGGCTTCCGTTAAAAACAATTTGAAGATGTGAGGAGCCATCAACATGTGACGTCATTGTCTGCGACTTCCGGTAGAGGCAGGGCTTTTCTCTTAGCAAGCAAAAGTTGCAAACTTTATCGTGGATGTTCTCTGTTAATTTCTTTCAGCAAAAATATGGCAATGTCGCGAAATGATCAAGTATGACACATAGAATAGACCTGCTATCCCAGTTTAAATAAAAAAATCTCATTTCAGTAGGCCTTTAAGCAGGAGCCAGCTTTCGCGCGAGCAAAGACGTTAAAATAATATCTAAAGAATGGACATTCATCCATGTAAATAAGGAGAAGCTGCTCATGGTGTGTTTGATGACGAAGCATTTCAAAGGAGGTACCACAGAAGTCCGTTACTTTATAGAACAACTGCAATTGTTTGTAGTACATTCTGTTGTATGGTTTTTCCATACACTATTTCTTATCTAAAAGTTTGATTTTCTTTTCAAAAAGCAGATTACTTGTAAATATTGTTTATTTTTTTATTTTTCAACAGCTTACTTTGATTTGAGATACAAATGCTTTAAGTTTTGAGCTTGGTCATGGAACCAATCGAGCCTGTACTACAAGTTAAAGTACTACCGTATACTGTGTACATGTTACTGCGTTAACATTTGTCAAACCGTGGACTTTGGGGTTTGGATTGTTGTTACGAGGCAAAGGAAATTTGGCACGAGCAAGACATGAGTGTAAGTACATATTTATTTTTAATACTATGACAAAAAAAAGGCAAGCAAAAGGCGCGCACAATGGCGGAGAACAAAGTTGACTAGAAAGCAAAACTTAGCACTATGGCATGACTATAGACAAAAAACAAAACTCAACAACTGTGACATAAAAAAAACAAAAAACTTAAGTGGCATGAGCAGGAGGGAAAATATGGGCAGAGTGATTAGCAGGCATAGCATGGCATGAAGGGAGTAGGGGTAAAGTCGCCAGGCTGACTTCCTGGCAACTTCCGGTTTAAATAATAGACATGATAATTGCAAACAGGTGTGAGACATGAGGACAGGGGCGTGACATGGTTACAAGGTGAAAATTAATGAGTCGGCATTGTAACAAAGCAAACAAGGAAGTGCGGGAACAGGAACTGAGTGTCCAAAAAACAAAACCGAACATGGGCAAAATAAAACATGATCCCATCGACGTGACACAATTATCAGTGGGGTATAAAATACAAATGTGTTTAACTGTTTTCCAGAGGGCCAACACTTGGACTGCATCAAAGACGATATTTTTCAATAAACTGTAATCATGACAGATTTGTAACCTGACTTTTAAAAAACTTTATTGTCGTCTCCAAATCTTGTAATGGCGGTTCTTTGATTAAAATGTTGCCTAGATTATGTCATATTACAGACCATCCTCAAAACTGCTTGCTGACTGTCTCCAAGATGCGTCGTTCTATGGACAGTCTTATGTTTGTGCCTCCCCTTTAACTGTGTCTTCTACCCGTCATCCATGTTATAGTTTTTAGCGCTTCTATATGGATAAATTAGAACTATACACTACTTTGTATTAGAAATGGCAATAGCAGAAGATGCATGTGCAAGTGTGAGCCGGTTTGTCCCAATACAAGAGGATTGAAAAAGAGAAGGAGCTTCGGACTTCAATGGTGCACTTGCGCAAAGCACTTTGGATAAATCCATGCCATATATGGAGCTATTCGCTGATGTCACACTTGTGAAAAATGTCACAAATTGGGCAAATTCCAAACGTTTGTGGGAAGCATGAAGGAAGGCAAGATTGTTTTAAAAATAACCCCGCAAAAGCCTCCTTGGTTCGATTTTTAATTTTATGGACTTTTCCAGATTCTAAATACACAGAAACAGGTATCAAAACGTAAGAAACGTTGGTTTTGCACAAGAGGTCCTCTTTAAAACCGTCCACACAGCCTTACAGAGTTCCAGTAACATCTCATTTCTTTTTTTTTTCATTCATTTATTTATTTATTTCAGGCAATGACATAAAAAAATAATAATTTAAAAAAAGTACAAAGTTGACAAAACATAATAATATAAATTAATATAGTGCAAAAGGTAATGTTTAGCATGTAATGCACGATTGTCCAGTCCGCCTTCAACCATCTTGTAATCATAATTGTAAAGACATCATAAAACACCAGCATGAATGTAAGTGCTCTTCCTGTCAGGCTTCACTCAGAACTACAATGACTGCTGAACATAGGCATTACTGACCAACAGTACAGTCATGTAATGAAAGAAACATCTCCATACTGTCTATGTTTATATAATACTCATGAATGAAACAGAATGGAGGAGTATGTGATCTTAGTGCATGAGTGTACATGGCAGGACAGAAACCAGGTCAGTGTGAGTGGTGCCACTTTCTTTTAGAGCACCATGAACAAAAAAAGATGGAGAAAGCAGCCCTCTGGGGATCAGCATGCTGCTGTGTGGGTGTATGAAAAGTATCATCCCTCCGCACACACACACCAGTCACCAGTCGTCAGGCTTTCTCGACACCTGATTTCCTCGTTTCCCTTCTGAGGTGTGTTGGGGATTAGTCGAAGAGCTGAGCCAACAAATTATTGCCAGATGGGAGAATCAATACCGAACGATGTTGATGGATGTTGCAGGATTGTCTGGGTTTATGGTCTTATTGCAAACGCGTAATGGCTACCCTGAGATTACTGTTCGTATCCCTTCCCCCAATCGAGTAATCCATAAAAGTCATTGCGATTTTTATTTTATTTCAGAAGTAGACTTCTTTGACTCATGTTTTGCCACTGCAGAAAAAAAGTATGTGGTATGATCATTGCTTGCTGCCTGTCCCTGATCTCAAGCCCATAAATCTGAAAGCAGCTATCAAAATGACTTTTTCAACATGATGCACTACTAGAACATCACAACGTAAACACTCTATCCACTCCCTAACATTTTTCAGATAACATGGCTTTTTTTCACACCGTATTTTCCAGGCCATAGGGCGCACTGGATTATCAGGCGCACTGCCGATGAGCGGGTCTAGTCAGGATTTTTTTTTTTCATACAATAGGCACTCCGGAAAACACTTGAAAACACTTGAAAATACTTCCTCTTGGTCTACATAACATGTAATGGTGGTTCTTTGGTCAAAATGTAGCATAGATTATGTTTTGCAGGCCATCTTTCTGACAGACAATTCAGGATGCGCCGTGTTGTGGGCGTTCTTATATACGTGGCTCACTTTCGACATCGTCTTCTCCCTGTCATTTTTGCTGTAGCGGTGTAGCGTGCAAGGACGGGAGTGGGACAAGTGTCAAAAGATGGAGCTAACTGTTTTAATGACATTCATGTCACGGCACAGGCTTGAACATGCATTTCCCCAGCAGCTGGATCTGCCGGAAACTCCGCCGGCAGCGCGGCCAGACACGCTCCTGCTGGCGCTGAGCGTAGCACGCCCACGCAGCGACAAGGCTGCAGGCAATCGCAGATCAGTGCACCTGAAAAAATGAGAGGGAGCAACATAAAGCCCAGCGGACCCAAGCAATCTTTGCCGGAACGTCGCTCATCTTCCTAGTAAGCATCACGTCTGGCATTCCCTCCCTTGTACTTTGCACACCTTCTCTGTGCTCTTCTTTGTTTCCCTCATTCATGTCCCTTGTGTCTTCCGCAGTGTCTTCCTTGTCATCTGTGATCGTGTTTTGCCTCTCGACATCCATTCGGATCTCTGACTGCCTTCCTCGATCCTCGATCCCTGCTCGAACACGGACTATGCTGCCACACTCCTACTCTTGACTGCTTGCCTGTTTACGGACTGCCTCTTCGCCCTGCCTCCTTGACTCGACGAAGGATTCATCCATCACTCACAGACAACAATGTCTGGTAATACTTACACAGTTAATTCTACACGTTGTCTACACCCATTCACTTAGAGTAGCATACACACCATACCCACTCATCAAAGGGTTCAATAAACCTTGTAAACCCCAGTTCAGCCTTCTCAGTACACAACAATTCAGACTTTACTTAAATCAATAACAGATCAGCATTTCCTCATCCGTGGCTCACTAGTGCAATAACAACGCTGGAAATGTGTCCTGTGAAAAACCGTCCAACCGGAACTCTCTAATAACTAAAGTTATGTGGGTGAATTATGTAAACTCACCACATTGGTAGTTTTTAGCGCATCCATAGCGAGTCTACTGACAGATATAAGTCTGAACTAGCAATGTACGATAATATTGGGCTGCGATATTATCGGCCGATAAAGTCTTTAAAAAATTTAATATCGGAAATTATCAGTATCGGTTTCAAAATTATCGGTATCAGTTTCAAAAAGTAAAATGTATGACTTTTTAAAACACCCTGTGTACACGAACGTAGGGAAAAGTTCAGGGCGACAATAAACCTTCGAGCCACTACCTTTGCGTGCAGGCCTAGTCACATAATATCTACGGCTTTTCACACACGTGAACAAGGCATACTTGGTCAACAGCCATACAGGTAACACTTAGGGTGGCCGTATAAACAACTTTAACACTTTTACAAATATGCGCCACACTGTGAACTCACACCAAACAAGAATGACAAACACATTTCGGGAGAACATCTGCACCGTAACACAACACAAACACAACAGAACAAATACCCAGAACCCCTCGCAGCACTAACTCTTCTGGGAAGCTACAATATACATCCCCGCTACCCCCTAACCCCCCTAACTTGAGTTGATTTATTTTGGATAACCTTGTTACATTTTTTAATGCATCCAGCGGGGCATCAAAACAAAATTAGGCATAATAATGTGTTAATTCCACGACTGTATGTATTGGTATCAGTTGATATCGGTATAGGTAATTAAGAGTTGGACAATATCGGAATATTGGATATCAGCAAAAAAGCTTTAGTATATTATATTTATATTGTCTCCAACACTCAGCATTCTTGTTATTCCTTATTATCATAACTTGGACTATTTTGCAGCTTACTGCGTGGATTGCTTTCCCGAGGTGCAAAAGAACTGGACCGGACATGGCATGAAGGTGAATACACGATTTAATTATTTGACTCTAAAACATGCAAACAAAAGGCGCTCGAGGTGGAGGTACAAAACTTAACGCAGGGAACAAAACTAGCTCTTTGACGTAAACTGTGGACATGAAACAAAAGACACTAACTGTGCCATAAATAAACAAAACTCACTTGTCGTGATGTGAGCAGGGCAGCATGAACTATGAAATTGCATGAAAGAGTAAACACGGCATGAAGGAGAGTGGGAGTAAGCATGAACGGAGTGATGACACCAGAACGACCAACAGAACATGACAGGCTTAAATAGTCTCTGTGATTAAAAACAGGTGCGTGAGTACAACACGTGAGGCAGGTGAAACTGATGGGTCGCTATGGTGACGAAACAAGGGAGTGAAAAAACTGGAACGAATGGAGTCCTGAAGTAACAGAACATAACTAAGCAAAACATGATCAGAAGACATGACACTTATAATTGTAAACACGTTATGTGCCTGCTGTTCTAATGAGATTGTGGGTACAATATTGTGTGCAACGTGGGAAAAAGTGTCTCGTTTAAAAAAAACATGGAGGATATGCATAAAATGCTGGACTGTATGTATTACTTTCATAACATTCAAATTCCTGTGAGAACAATTCCGCCAGCGTGTGCGTCTCCTGAATTACCGCACAAGTCGAACAGCTTTAAACGCATAGCCGTAATTTTGACTTTCTCTTTCCACTTAGACAAACACAATATGCTCGAAATGTCTCTGAAGTGGGAATCCCCTGCAGGCTTGGAAACGTGTGCCAGGTGGGATAGCGTAAAAAAACACTGACTGAAGCCACAGCATACCTCGGGTACATACGCTCTCATCCTGCTGGAAATCAGCCAACACAAACATTCTTATGAACAGATTGCTGCACTGTTTACTGTGTAACAAGATGTAGTACCAGATGCTGCAAAAGTGGCTCGAGATGCAGTAGAACAACATCATCCATCCTATATTGGCTGAATGTGATTCTTTAGCCACACATTAAGATTATACAACTGCAGTAAATAGGAGGCTGGAGAAGCCAGATTCTTGCATTACTACATTTGTCATTTGAGCATCGAGATGTGTATAGGATGGAAGAAAAATGTGTGATTACTTTTTATACATGATTATTGGGACAATTCTTCATGATTAACACGGACTTGGGCAATTTTTTGACTAGAGGGGGTCACATTGATATAGTGTGTGTGTGTGTGTGTGTGTGTGTGGGTGTGTGTGTGTGTGGGTGTGTGTGTGTGTGTGTGTGTGTGTGCGTGCGTGCGTGCGTGCGTGCGTGCGTGCGTGCGTGCGTGTGTGTATATATAAATATATATATATATATATATATATATATATATATATATATATATATATATATATGGGGTCAAGGTTTCTCTGGTTTATCGATTACACAGTGCTCAATACCGGGGTAGAGCCGAATTAACGTTAAAATTCCACCAGCAGTGTAGATAATTGGGATAGAATTTAAAAGAATTTAAAAACTAAACAATAGAGGTATAAATGGAAATAAAATAACAAATATAATAATACGAATAAAAATACAAAGTACCAATAAGTATAAAAATACATCAGTAAAAATAAGAATATAACAAGAGAAACTAGGCAGTAGTGACCATGTTATGGAAAAAATAAATAAAGAAAGAAAAAAAATACTATAATATTGTCAATTATATGAAAGATGTGATGTGTATATTGCACCTTTAAAAGGTATTGCACTGATATTGCTGTTTATTGCACAGTTTTTTGTTGCAGTATTTCAGTATTATTATTGCAGTATTATTATTGCAGTATTATTATTGCGTTGCGTCCCGTGTCATCCAGGTTTCCCTGGTTATATATATACATATATATACATGATGTCTCAAAGGGTCTGATTTACTAAGGGCTTCCGTGTACTAAAACAAGTGTAAACACGATAGCACATGCAAAGCTGATCTCCTAAACGTGTGCAAAGTAGATTGTGTCTGTTAAGTGAAGCGTGCAATCCATTTTGCGTCTCTGTCTTCTTTTCACATATGCAGAATATAAGCAGATCATCAAAACACCCACAATAATGGGAGAAGATGTAAAAATAGTACACAGCACACGCAATGTGATTTATCGACACTCCTCAACATTTTCTGAGCACTATTTATTGTTTTATTCAGCACGTCTGAAAAATACATCCAAATTGACACACACTCGGTGCTCGTGCTGCAAATACGGACCATTGAAAGATAATCCTCTGTCATATGTGTGTGTGTCAACACATTTGCATGGTCTGTTAGATATAAAAAATATTAGGCTGATTATCTATTCAGCTACATCCGTTAATAATTGTATAGCTACATGCTCGGTGACTTAAGGGGCTGATTAAAACTAATTCAACTGATGTGTCTTGGTGTCTGCTGGCTTTTTTAGAATGGCGTTTGTGTTTTTATTTATAATATATATTATAAACATGTCTCTTATTTAAAAGAAACTTCTTGAATTATGCATTGTTTTGCATCATGAACACAGTAAGTGCAGCCTCTCTCCCAGACACCATCAGACTGTACCACTCCTCTCTTACTAGGATGATAGGGGACGCAAAGCAAAGCAATAATAATACTAAAATAAACCACAAGAAAAAACAGTGAAATTAACAGTGCAATTAACAGCAATGACAGTGCAATACATTTTAAAGGTACAATATACACATCACATATTTCATATAACAGTATTACTGTGTTTCTTAATTTTTTTTTTCAATACATGGACACTGCTGCCTAGTTTCTCTTGTTACATTCTTATTTGAATGTTATATTTTTATTCTTATTGTTACTCTTTATTTTTATTGTTATTGTTATATTTTCTATGTTATTTCCATTTATGCCTCCAGTATTTACTTTTTAAGTTCTCTTTCTTTCTTTCTTTCTTAGTTTATTTCGAACATGAACTCATTTACAATACAATACAGACAATTTCATTTATGTAATTAATTAATTCAGTCATTTTAAATTATATCTCAATTCTGTACACTGCTACTGGAATTTTAAATTTCCTGAGAGAACTCTCCTGAAGGAATCAATAAAGTACTATCTAACTATGACCACACTTTGGGAGCTGAAAAAAAAAGGAAAAATAGTGGGTTCCGTTGTAGATGCACTTTGGACTGCTTCTACAATGCTCATAAAAAGTAGTAGTTGAAAACATAGCAAATGCTGCAGGTAGGAGCATGAATAAATGAATGTGCAGTAAATGGGAGGTTATCTGTGGTGATGCACCGTATAATACACACAAAAGCTTCATTTGAATAAGACGGTCTGTTACAGTGACGTGCGGTGAGGTTCATGGCTGGTGAGGCACTGACTCCATCACAGTCAGATTTATAAACATATGAACCCTATAGAGTATCTTATTCACCATTTGATTGGCAGAAGTTAACGGGTTATTTTTAAAAGCTCATATATATATACCAGCACTCTTCCCTGCTTGGCACTGAGCATCAAAGGATGGAATTGGGGGTTAAATAACCAAAAATGAGCTCGAAGACCTCTATGAAGAAGAAAAAACATGGACCCAGATTTCCCTCGCCCGGACGCGGGTCACCGGGGCCTCCCTCTGGAGCCAGGCCCGGAGGTGGGGCACGATGGCGAGCGCCTGGTGGCCGGGCCTGTTCCCATGGGGCCCAGCCGGGCACAGCCCGAAGAGGCAACATGGGTCACCCCTCCAATGGGCTCACCACCCATAGGAGGGCCCATAGAGGTCGGGTGCAATGTGAGCTGGGCGGCAGCCAAAGGCAGGGGACTTGCCGGTCCGATCCTCGGCTACAGAAGCTAGCTCTTGGGACGTGGAACGTCACCTCACTGGGGGGGTAAGAGTCTGAGCTAGTGCGCGAAGTCGAGAAGTTCCAGCTGGATATAGTCAGACTCACTTCGAGGCACAGCAAGGGCTCTGGAACCACTTCTCTCGAGAGGGACTGGACCCTCTTCCACTCTGGCGTTGCCGGCAGTGAGAGGCGACGGGCTGGGGTGGCAATTCTTGTTGCCCCCCAGCTCAAAGCCTGCACGTTGGAGTTTAACCCGGTGCACGAAATGGTAGCCTCCTTCTGCCTCTGGGTGGGGGGACGGGTCCTGACTGTTGTTTGTGCTTGCGCACCAAACAGCAGTTCAGAGTACCCACCCTTTTTGGGAACACTCGAGGGAGTACTGGAAAGTGCTCCCCCGGGTGATTCCTTTGTCCTACAGGGGGACTTCAACGCTCATGTTGGCAACGACAGTGAAACCTGGAGAGGCGTGATTGGGAAGAATGGCCGCCCAGATCTGAACCCGAGTGGTGTTCTGTTATTGGCCTTTTGTGCTCGTCACAGTTTGTCCATAAAAAACACCATGTTCAAACATAAGGGTGTCCATATGTGCACTTGGCACCAGGACACCCTAGGCCGCAGTTCCATGATCGACTTTGTAGTTGTGTCATCGGATTTGCGGCCTTATGTTTTGGACACTCGGGTGAAGAGAGGGGCGGAGCTTTCTACCGATCACCACCTGGTGGTGAGTTGGCTGCGATGGTGGGGGAGGATGCCGGACAGACCTGGGAGGCCCAGACGCATTGTGAGGGTCTGCTGGGAACATCTGGCAGAGTCTCCTGTCAGAGAAAGTTTCAATTCCCACCTCCGGAAGAACTTGTAGCATGTCACGAGGGAGGTGCTGGACATTGAGTCCGAGTGGACCATGTTCCGCACCTCTATTGTCGAGGCGGCTGATCGGAGCTGTGGCCGCAAGGTAGTTGGTGCTTGTCGGGGCGGAAATCCTAAAACCCCTTGGTGGACACCAGCGGTGAGGGATGCCGTCAAGCTGAAGAAGGAGTCCTATTGGGTCCTTTTGGCTCGTAAGACTCCGGAGGCAGTGGACAGGTACCGACAGGCCAAGTGGTGTGCAGCTTCAGCGGTCGCGGAGGCAAAAACTCGGACATGGGAAGAGTTCGGGGAAGCCATGGAAAACGACTTCCGGACGGCTTCGAAGAGATTCTGGACCACCGTCCGCCGCCTCAGGAAGGGGAAGCAGTGCACTATCAACAGCGTGTATGGTGCGGATGGTGTTCTGCTGACCTCAACTGCGGATGTTGTGGATAGGTGGAAGGAATACTTCGAAGACTTCCTCAATCCCACCAACATGTCTTCCTATGAGGAAGCAGTGCCTGGGGAATTTGTGGTGGACTCTCCTATTTCTGGGGCTGAGGTCGCTGAGGTAGTTAAAAAGCTCCTCGGTGGCAAGGCCCCAGGGGTGGATGAGGTCCGCCCGGAGTTCTTTAAGGCTCTGGATGCTGTGGGGCTGTCTTGGTTGACAAGACTCTGCAGCATCGTGTGGACATTGGGGGCGGTACCTCTGGATTGGCAGACCGGGGTGGTGGTTCCTCTCTTTAAGAAGGGGGACCGGAGGGTGTGTTCCAACTATCGTGGGATCACACTCCTCAGCCTTCCCGGTAAGGTTTATTCAGGTGTACTGGAGAGGAGGCTACGCCGGATAGTCGAAGCTCGGATTCAGGAGGAACAGTGTGGTTTTCGTTCTGGTCGTGGAACTGTGGACCAGCTCTATACTCTCGGCAGGGTTCTTGAGGGTGCATGGGAGTTTTCCCAACCAGTCTACATGTGCTTTGTGGACTTGGAGAAGGCATTCGACCGTGTCCCTTGGGAAATCCTGTGGGGAGTGCTCAGAGAGTATGGGGTATCGGACTGTCTTATTGTGGCGGTCCGCTCCCTGTACGATCAGTGCCAGAGCTTGGTCCGCATTGCCAGCAGTAAGTCGAACACATTTCCAGTGAGGGTTGGACTCCGCCAAGGCTGTCCTTTGTCACCGATTCTGTTCATAACTTTTATGGACAGAATTTCTCGGCGCAGTCAAGGCGTTGAGGGGGTCCGGTTTGGTGACCGCAGGATTAGGTCTTTGCTATTTGCAGATGATGTGGTCCTGATGGCTTCATCTGACCAGGATCTTCAGCTCTCACTGGATCGGTTCGCAGCCAAGTGTGAAGCGACTGGAATGAGAATCAGCACCTTCAAGTCCGAGTCCATGGTTCTCGCCCAGAAAAGGGTGGAATAGCATCTCCGGGTTGGGGAGGAGACCCTGCCCCAAGTGGAGGAGTTCAAGTACCTAGGAGTCTTGTTCACGAGTGGGGGAAGAGTGGATCGTGAGATCGACAGGCGGATCGGTGCAGCGTCTTCAGTAATGCGGATGTTGTACTTATCCGTTGTGGTGAAGAAGGAGCTGAGCCGGAAGGCAAAGCTCTCAATTTACCGGTCGATCTACGTTCTCATCCTCACCTATGGTCATCAGCTTTGGGTCATGACCGAAAGGATAAGATCACGGGTACAAGCGGCCGAAATGAGTTTCCTCCGCAGTGTGGCGGGGCTCTCCCTTAGAGATAGGGTGAGAAGCTCTGCCATCCGGGAGGAACTCAAAGTAAAGCCGCTGCTCCTTCGCATCGAGAGGCGCCAGATGAGGTGGTTCGGGCATCTGGTCAGGATGCCACCCGAACGCCTCCCTAGGGAGATGTTTAGGGCACGTCCAACCGGTAGGAGGCCACGGGGAAGACCCAGGACACGTTGGGAAGACTATGTCTCCCGGCTGGCCTGGGAACGCCTCGGGATCCCCCGGGAAGAGCTAGACAAAGTGGCTGGGGAGAGGGAAGTCTGGGTTTCCCCGCTTAGGCTGTTGCCCCCGCGACCCGACCTCGGATAAGCGGAAGAAGATGGATGGATGGATGGATTCCCGGCCGCTGCTGCTCACTGCTCCCCTCACCTCCCAGGGGGTTGACAAGGGGATGGGTCAAATGCAGAGGGCAAATTTCACCACACCTAGTGTGTGTGTGACAACTATTGGTACTTTAACTTAATGTAGCAGGTACTTTAGCTAGTATAGTATAGTATAGTATAAATAAAGTACACGTATTATTATCATTATTAGCAATAATACTGCTAACATTAAAGATATTAAATAATCCTATGTATGTACAAAATAAAAAACACGACAGGACACAGTGTTGTCACTATGACAGGTGTAACCGCGCTCCAGCGGCCGTGTTCATTCATTGTCTTTACTGTAGCATAAAAAATGCAGATGGCCTTAAAACGCCACAATACTCTGTCACCATATTTAAGTACCCAAAACAAAGACTCGACATAAATATAAATTCAATCGGATAAGAAACATTGGAGGAAACAGGATTAAAACCCGATGCTAACCGCCCATTGAAAATACATGGGTACGGCTAGTAGCTACTATTAGCAAACAAATTGACTTACCAACTTGGCTTAATATCTCAACATCGACACACTCTTTCGTCGCAACTCGGCCCTGATGGTCGGCACCTATTAGTTTACAATTAGTTGTAAAATGTTGGACGGTTGTTTTTACGATATGCAGGCAAACGACAACTTTAAAACATACCGGCTTTCGATGTCCCCAGGGCTAGCCGAGTAGTGCAAGAATGATCTCTGGGATCACCAGCGCCCTCTACCATTAGGAGGCCGGAGAACAGGTGCCTCACACAGTGGGTCTTCGGAGCCGTTTTATGATTGCCCAGCACAAGAAATACGTTACACACATACAGTTGTTGACAAAATACACTGTACATTATATACATCAGCTAACTAAACTATGGAAATGTATAATATAATTCTTATAGCAATACGGTCTCACTACACAGCAGACAGCAGTTAGCCGAGTCATTGCGCAATCCACGGGAGGCTCAGCTGGCTGTGACTCACCGAAAGTAATTCTCAGTATTTGAACGGCAAATGTGAAAAATAAGTGATTTTGAATGAAAATAATTTAAAACTGGTGAAGTTAAATGGAAAATAACTTTATAGTATAATCACTGGATACATAAAACAATATAATATATTTTTTTTCTTTTTACATTTTTACTACGTCACTGGTCTGTACCACTTTTGAAATGCACACACAGTCTTAGTAAATCGCACGCAACGCGCCCACTAATAGTACACGCCATTTTATAAATTGCACACACTGTTTAGCGCGTAGTTTTAGGATTTTAGTAAATCCGGTCCATAGTGCGCTATGTCATGCCAAAAAAACATTGTGAAAGGCCACCTCAGAAAAAACTAATGGAATTTTAAAGTTTGTGACTAAATAAGACACCAGGATGTACATGAAAAATAAAGAATGTGGGTTTTTCCAATAATAATTATTAACAAAAAAATACTTAAAATTAAAAACATATTCTCAGACCAGCTCCGCCATCGACATATTTCAAACCATGCAAAACGCAACAAAAATGCAACAAACACTGTGAATCATGAAAAAAACCTGCCAACAAATCCGATATAATATGATATTTTCTGCATAACTTTATTGCACAAATCTTCTCCCGCGTCTGTCTTTTACAGCTGCGTCTCACGCTGGCTGCACATTCTTCGTGCCTTGTCTGCATTGAGCTGCTGTGACGTATGGTAGTCCCTATGAGTACCGTAAAGACCCGTACAGATGCCAACCACTCGAATACGTTCTACAGTTCAACACTTACAACAATTTGAAAGCGACACTGCACATCTTATTGACGGCTAGTTTTGATGTTCCACGGAAATTGCGATTTTTTGGAATGTTTTCAATCATTCACAGTCCATACGTATGACAATAACACATGCATTTTTTTTATTTTTTTGCACTTACTCGTAAATAAATGCTTGCAAAAGTCAGCTAACAACATAACTAATGGGAGTCACTCTATTCCACTTACTAAGCATTCTAAAACATCTAGTAACCTCCATCATCCATTTATGTACACGCTGTAAGTATATACGTAGTTTAGGAACAGGCATTATTATAATAACAAGTAATATTTCTTATGATTGTGCACATAATTAGCACACAGCGAAGTGTTAATTTTGCAGACGCTTCACAATGTTCGTGTTTCCCTTCAACAACAATCCGTAAGCATCAAGTAGCACTATTGCAAAGTGCTTAACAAGAAATACAAACTCTGAACATAATAAAACCATCACTTACTGTACATTGTCTGCTCTTACTAGGATGCCGATTGATGTAATGTCCACATCTTCCCATTTAGATGAATAATTAATCACAATCGTTACGAAGGTTTAAAAAAATGTTGGTTTTTTTCATGTCTTTAACGCCATCTTGCGGTCTAAGTTAAATGTTGACATAAAACTTCTTGGTTCCTGTCAACAACCTTCTGCTATCCAAGTGAGAGGCATGATTTATAATCTGGAATCACATTTCACTAGCTCACATACAATGCAGCAGCTCATCGGCTCAACATGTCAAAATAGCAGCATAAGCTGTTAGCGTGGCTATATTTATACTTGGTCAGGTCAGAAAATGTGGAGCATTGTTGGTGGTTTTTAGATGTTTTACTAAGAGCTTTGGGGGCGCAACAGTGCACCCCCATTAGTTGCATTCTTAGCCACTTCGTACTGGCCATTGTTTTCGATTAAGAATGCATAAAAAAAATGTATAGGATATATGTTATTGTATTGCATGGGGGTTGTGAATTATAGGCAACATTTCCAAAAAGTGCAGTTCCCTTTCAAAGGTTTAAGAAAAAACCTTGGAAATGTCCGGCGGCCGTGTTAAACAGTTAAACGGGCTGTATTTTGCCCAAGTCTGCAATGGCACGATAACCTTGGCAGCTTTAATTTTTAATGAACCCCTGAGTTTTACCCTTGAAGTCGGATTGACTTGATTTTTTTTCACACAGCTCAATGGACACAAAACACCAACCGTCACCTGAGGGCAGTGGTTTTCGAACTTGTTTCGTCAAGAACCACCTCAAAGCACCACAATAATAACTAACAGTAAAGTACAGTAGCGTAGTAAGCCTAAATATTCATTAACAACAAGACATAAGTTTTATTGAACAAGTATATTTAATATTTTTGGCCACTGTAACATTACACACAGTTTGAACAGTAACACTGTGTTTTAATATAGGAAAATAATATGTGTACTTTAATCAAGTGAATCTATGACGTACCACTGGATGGAGCCCGCATACCACTAGTGGTACATGCAGGACCGTAGGGTAGGGAGGAAAGGTAATGACAATTGTAAGAGCTCTCAGCCCACGAGAGCCACACATATCCCCCAGTAGCCTCTAGGACAAAATGATTATACATTCACTGAACTAATATATATTCAAGAAAATGAATCCGGATTAAAATAAAGCTACAAGTCATACAATGTTCTAACTGTAATAATTTCAATAACCCCTTTTCCCATACTTGCCAACCCTCCCGATTTTCCCTGGAGACTCCCTAATTTCAGTGCCCCTCCCGAAAATCTCCCGGGGCAACCATTCTCCCAAATTTCTCTCGATTTCAACCCAGACAACAATATTGGGGGCGTAAGGCACTGCCTTTAGCGTCCTCTCTCACCTGAAAAGGAGAGTATTATATATGTCACCGTTATCCATAGTTTTGTCTATAATCCATAAAGTAGGCAGACACAGAGCTATTTCTCAGCGTGTGTTTATTCCAGCCAGCACGTTAATACCCTGACACACAACATCCGGATTACCATCATGCATTGCTTCAAAACTACAGCAAGTAGTAATTTCCAAAAACATTCTTTAACAGAGACGAAGCAGAAGAACAAAGAAGAGACATGGCGACGACCAGATGTGGGTAGTAACGTGCTACATTTACTACGTTACATCTACTTGAGTAACTTTTGGGAGGAATTGTACTTCTAAGAGTAGTTTTTATGCAACATACTTTTACTTTTACTTGAGTATATTTATAGAGAATAAACGCTACTTTTAGTCCGCTCCATTGATCTACATTTAGCTCGCTACTAGCTACTGTTTTTAATCGATCTGTTAATGTTTGTTTTGGTTTGTCACAGACCCTCAAAGTAGGATCTACGCATGCCTGCGTTTCACCAATCACATGCAGTCACTGGTGACGTTGGACCAATCAAACAAAGCCAGGCGGTCACATGACCGTCAAACGTGAAACCCGACTTAAACAAGTTGAAAAACTTATTGGGGTTTTACCATTTAGTGGTCAATTGTACGGAATATGTACTGTACTGTGCAATCTACTAATAAAACTTTCAATCAATCAATCAAAAGTGTAAAGGAAAAAAACGACAATTTTTATTTAAACCGTACTTCCCATCAAAAGCCTAAAGACTGATCGCACAGTTCCTGTCTTCACAATAAAAGTGCCGCACCATCGTGCCTGCGCTAACAACATAAAAGTCTCCGAAAGCCAGCGCAAACAAGCGAGCAAGCTACGGAGTTTGCCGCCAATGTATTTCTTGTAAAGTGTATAAAAACCAATATGGAAGCTAGACAAATAAAATGCCAAAAACCAACGAGTTTCATGTGGTATTAGACAGAAAAGAGGAACTTTTTTATCTCCTCCAATTGAAAACGTGGACAACATAAGCACTACTGTCTGATTCCAATCAATGCAAGTCATCAGAATCGGGTAATACATCAACTTATATTCTTGTCTTCATGAAAGATAGGAATCTATATGTTAAACATGCATGTATATTCATTAAAACACCTATAACATGTCAACAAAAATGGCAAAAATAAAGAAATATAAATTATATACTGTATATATAAATGTATATATCTGTATATATAAATATATATATATATATATATATATATATATATATATATATATATATATATATATATATATATATATATATATATATATATATATGATGTGTGTGTGTGTGTGTGTGTGTGTGTGTGTGTGTGTGTGTGTGTGTGAGGTAGATCACCTCGACTTGGTCATTCACTAAGTAATTGAATAATGTTGAAAAACGTATTTGTTTGTTACCATTTAGTGGTCGATTGTACGGAATATGTACTGTACTGTGCAATCTACTAATACAAGTTTCAATCAATCAATGAATGCCTACTGAGCCTATGGTGCTGTTAAGTTATCCATCCATCCATTTTATACCGCTTATTCCCTTTCGGGGTCGCAGGGTGCGCTGGCGCCTATCTCAGCTACAATCGGGCGGAAGGCTATGTACACCCTGGACAAGTCGCCACCTCATCGAAGGGCCAACACAGATAGACAGACAACATTCACACTCACGTTCACACACTAGGGCCAATTTAGTGTTGCCAATCAACCTATCCCCAGGTGCATGTCTTTGGAGGTGGGAGGAAGCCGGAGTACCCGGAGGGAACCCACACATTCACGGGGAGAACATGCAAACTCCACACAGAAAGATCCCGAGCCTGGGATTGAACCCAAGACTGCAGGACCTTCGTATTGTGAGGCAGACGCACTAACCCCTCTGCCACCGTGAAGCCCGCTGTTAAGTTATTGTGGCTTAATTTACCTTATTTTTTTTATTGTAATGTATTATTATTTAATATATATTATTGTTTTAGTTGCTTAAGAGATATTCCTGGCTCTGAATTTGCTCATTGCTATTTTTATGTTTTTGTGTATTATTTGTTGCCGTAATCATTAAACGAACAGGTTACTCATCAAAAGGGTGTCCAAGAGACACTACAAGGCTGTTTTGAGGTAACTGACTGGCAGGTGCTCATGGAGCCTCATGGTGAGGACATTGAAGGGCTCACAGAGTCCATCACCGAAAATATCAACTTCTGTGTTGAATCAAATGTCCCATCAAAGACGGTCACCTGCTACCCAAACCACAAATAAGTGGGTGACCAAAGTCATCAAAGCCATACTAAATGAGAAGAAGAGGGCATTCAATTCTGGTAACAGGGAGGAGGTGAAAAGAGTTCAGGTGCTGCTGAAGACCAAACTCGGGGAGGCCAAGGAGAACTACAGGAGGAAGCTAGAAGGGAAACTGAAGGATAATAACATGAAGGCGGTCTGGAGAGGTATGCAGACCGTCACCAGCCTCAAAACCATCGGGGTAGGGGGTGGACGGAGACAAAGAGAGGGCCAATGAGCTAAACCAGTTCTTTAACAGGTTTGACACAGTGGCTCCGACAAGCTCCACCTCTACTTCCTCAGGAGGCTAGGACCCTTCAACGTCTGTACAAAGATGTTGAAGATGTTCTACGAGTGGGTGGTGGCGGGCGCCTTCTTGTACGCCGTGGCTTGCTGGGGCATCGGGCTAAGAGTGAGGGACGCAAACAGACTCGACAAGCTGGTAGAGAAGGCCAGTAACGTGGTGGGAGTGGAGCTGGACTCTCTGGCGGTGGTGTCAGAGAGGAGAAGTCTAGCAAAACTCCTAGCCATTATGGACAACACCTCCCACCCACTACACTCGGACCTTGCGGAGAGAATGAGCACGTTCAGTGGAAGGCTCGGACTCCCAAAATGCAACACGGAACGACACAGGAGGTCCTTCATACCGACAGCCATCAGACTGTATAATGCATATGTTCCTTCTTGACTGCACTTAAATGTAGAATATATGTAGAATATATTCACATTATTCATATATTATATATTATATATATTATATTATTTATTATTATCATTGTTTATTGTGAGCGAACTGTGGTGCTGAATTTCCGCCAGGGATCAATAAAGTACATTCTATTCTATTTATGAACGGAGTCCAGGGTGTACCCCGCCTTCCGCCCGATTGTAGCTGAGATAGGCACCAGCGCCCCCCGCGACCCCAAAAGGGAATAAGCGGTAGAAAATGGATGGATGGATATTTATATATATATATATATATATATATATATATATATATATACAGTGTGTGTATATATATATATATATATATATATATATATATATATATATATATATATATATATATATATATATATATATATATATATATATATATGAAATACTTGAAAATATGTAAACCCCCACTCAACACCCCCACATCCATCTCCCGAATTCGGAGGTCTCAAGGTTGGCCAGTATGCCATTTTCCCCTCCTTGAAAAATGGTTTAGTCCACAGTACGATTTTACGGTATACCGGTATTAGTATAGTACCGCGATACTAATGAATCATTTTCCGTACGATACTGTCTCTGAAACGTACCAGTCAATAATTACATTTTTTGTGGTTCCCTTTTTTTAGAACAGTACCAAAAAGTACTGGTACTGGTACCAAAATATTGGTATCGTTACAGCACTAGTCCACAGACTGCACACCAATGATTCCTCTAATTGAACACTGCTCCCGATGTCTTCAGCACATGGAAAATCTATGCAGACCACAAAACCCAACCTAAACGTAAAACAAAATAAAAACATAACAATTTATTCTTTAATATTTTCAACAAGTGTTGACAGCAGACAAAACAATGACGACGTCAGCCGAGACGTTTTAAGGAGGAGAAGGATGTGGAGTGCATCAACAATCACTTTATTGATCAAAACTAATTACTGTCGGCTGCTACCACACCAAGACAACATCAGCAACAAACTTTTGACAAAATTATCACTTTCTGTCGTAATACAACCACAACAAAGAAACTATGTGTATACCTCGTAATGACAGCAACTGCTCGCTCAGATTTGACAAAGACTCAGACACTTGGCACAGCCAGTGATGCTTTTACGGCCACAAAAAAAATTAAATGACAACTAATAATACATAATGCACATAATAACACTCTGACTTGTTAAATTGTTATTTATAAAAAAGGAAACAAATTGGCTGCTTTACACAAGGCACAATCAAGAACACAAAAGAACAAGAACAAGGAAGCTGGCAATGAATTGGGTAAAGGGGTCCAAATTCTTCACTGGGGCCCAAAATTCCTAGCAACGGCTCTGGGTACATGTACCACAGTTTGAGAATCACTGCTGTTGGGTGTTTAAAATTGAACTTAAGGGAAATACAGGCAAATGTCTGTATAATTTTTGCAAAATTCCAAAATAGGTTCTGAATATTTGAAGATGTATCTGTATTGTCTATTATATTGGGCTATGAGACATACATGAGTTGTTTCACATGGCCAATGCAAGATAAATAAAATTTAAAATATCTACAAAACCCAAAACCAGTGAAGTTGTTACGTTGTGTAAATCGTAAATAAAACAGAATACAATGATTTGCAAATCCTTTTCAACCTATATTAAATTGAATAGACTGCAAAGACAAGGTACTTAACGTTTGAAAGGGGAACTGTTGTTTTTATTTTTGCAAATAATAGCTCATTTGGAATTTGATGCATACAACATGTTTTAAAAAAGTTGGCACGAGTGGTAAAACAGACTGAGAAAGTCGAGGAATGCTTACAAACACTTATTTGTAACATCCCACAGGTGAACCGGCTAATTGGGAATAGGTGAGTGCCATGATTGGGTATAAAAGTAACTTCCATAAAATGCTCAGTCATTCACAAACAAGGATGGAGCAAGGATCACTACTTTGTGGACAAATGCGTGTGCACATTGTCAAACAGTTTAAGAACAACATTTCTCAACGAGCTATTGCAAGGAATTTAGGAATTTCACCATCTATCGTCCATAATATCATCATAAGGTTCAAAGAATCTGGAGGAATCACTGCACGTAAGCGATGATATTACGGACCTTCGATCCCTCAGGTGGCACCCATGTGGTATCACCACATGAGCTCAGGAACACTTCAGAAAACCACTGTCAATAACTTACTATAGTTTGTCGCTACATCTGTTAGTGCAAGTTAAAACTCTACTATGCAAAGCGAAAGCCATTTATCAACAACACCCAGAAACGCCGCCGGCTTCGCTGGCTCATCTAAGATGGACTGATGTAAAGTGTAAAAATGTTCTGTGGTCTGACGAGTCCACATTTCAAATTGTTTTTGAAAACTGTGGATGTTGTGTCCTCCGGAAAAAAGAGCAAATCTACCATCCGGATTGTTATAGGCGTAAAGTTCAAAAGCCAGCATCTGTGATAGTATGGGGGTGTATTAGTGCCCAAGGCATGGGTAACTTACACATCTGTGAAGGCACCATTAATGATGAAAGGTACATGCAGGATTTGGACCAACATATGACATTCAAGCAACGTTATCATGGATGCCCCCTGCTTATTTCAGCAAGACAATGCCAAGCCACGTGTTACAACAGCGTGGCGTCATAGTAAAATAATGTGGTTACTAGATTGGCCTACCTTTAGTCCAGACCTGTCTCCAATTGAAAATATGTGGTGCATTATAAAGTCTAAAATATGACAACGGAGACCCCAGACCAGTGGTTCTTAACCTGGGTTCGATTGAACCCTAGGCGTTCGGTGAGTCGGCCGCAGAGGTTCGGCAGAGCCTCCGATGCGGAGGTAAAAACACACCCGACTCATTGTGTAGATAAAAACTTCTCCCTATCGGCGTATTATGGATACCCCCAAACAATATTCCCTGTAATTTTCCATCAAATTTGCAGGTGTGTAATTTGTTGTGAGTTCATGCACTGCGTTGGTTTTGTTCTTTGAACAAGGTTCATTTTGTGCAACAGTTTAAAAAACATATAACTCTGTCTTGAATATGAAAAAAATAAACATGTTATTTTTCACTAAAGAAGGGTTCGGTGAATGTGCATATGAAACTGGTGGGGTTCGGTACCTCCAACAAGGTTAAGAACCACTGCCCCAGACTGTTAAACAATTTAAGCTGTACATTTAGCAAGAATGGAAATGAATTCCACCTGAAAAGCTTAAAAAAATGGTCTGCTCAGTTCCCAAATGTTTACTGAGTGTTGTTAAAAGGAAAGGCCATGTAACACAGTGGTAAAAATGTTCCTGTGCCAATTTGTTGCTGCCATTAAATTGTAAGTAACTATTATTTGCAAATACAAATTAAGTTTCTCGATTTGAACATTAAATATCTTGTCTTTGCAGTCTATTCAAATGAATATAAGCTCAGAAAGATTTGCAAACCATGGTATTCTGTTTTTATTTACGAATTACACAACGTGCCAATTTCACTGGTTTTGGGTTTTGTATAAAAAAAACAACAACATATAAAATACATTTTGTCAGTGACCACCATTTAAAAAGGGTGAAAAATGGTTTCTGGTATGAATCCATGTCCCATCAGTAGTTCAAGCATTATTTTTTTTTAGATGTTATGAAGACTTATGTCTATCTGGCACAGTTCCTTGAATGCAAATGTGAAGAAAAACAAACAATGGAAACTAAGAGCCTGCCAACAACATATATGATGAGACACGTCACTGCTTGAACAGCAGACTGAACAAACAAAACAAAGAGCCAAGTTAAATTAAAGCCTTTGCAACAGAACGAGTAAGCATTTTCCGAAATGAGAGATGCACTACATTTTGCAGGTAACTTAAGATACATGCAGAGAATATATGTGAGAATATAATGAAAGTATGTAATGTGTGGGTGCAGTATAATAAGGATGATCATTCGCCCTTATCTTCAATGGCCCACTTTTAGTACCCAATTCATGTTTGACCATCCCACTAGGGAAAAACCTATTGCTTTTAATGAGATTTGAAGAGACTTTTGTGATCCTCCACTGAAGAGTTAAGGTTTAATTTGATGACGAAAATATTGTGTGAGCTCCTCTGAGACAGTAACAGTTACTAAAGGTTGAACTCTTCCATAATTGGTTCACGTTCAGCAGAAAATAAGATGTAATTGCAAACTGCTGACATCGGACGAAGAGTTCAAAGAAGCATAAAAACAAAACTAAAAGAAAACAATGTTTCATATCATCTGGGATAAACATGAAAAGTCTGTTGTTTGGTTTCTATGGATATACTTAATCTTGGCCATCATGGCTAAGCTTGTGTCACATCTTCTCTGCCAGCATGAATAATCGAGCCTCTACTCCTAATGTGCCTGTCATTAAACAGGATCAGCAGAGAATAGATTTTTATGTCATGAAACTTTAAGCAAACGTGCATTGATTAGACTGAAAACAATTGAAAAATGGAAGCACTATGTGTCCCTGGACGGTTTGGCAGTAAAAACAACAAACACGATAGTTACTGAGCTGCTGCAGAGTTACTTTTATGGCTCTATACTTGTAAACATTGACTGTGTACTGAAATTATATGTATTTTGACACAGTTCCAGTGTAATGGATACATTAATCATTATGATATAGTTTATACATACAGAGCTGGAACATACAGTGCAGGCCAAAAGTTTGGACACGCCTTCTTCAATGGGTTTTCTTTATTTTCATGATTATTTACATTGTAGATTGTCACTGAAGGCATCAAAACTATGAATAAGAACATGTGGAGTTATGTACTTAACAAAAAAAGGTGAAACAACTGAAAACATGTTTTATATGCTAGTGTCTTCAAAATAGCCACCCTTTGCTCTGATTACTGCTTTGCACACTCTTGACATTCTCTTGATGAGCTTCGAGTACACCAGTGAAGTAAAAACCATCTCAGATGACTACCTCTTGAAGCTCATCGAGAGAATGCCAAGAATGTGCGAAAAATAATCAGAGGAAAGGGTGGCTATTTTGAAGAAACTAGAATATAAAACATGTTTTCAGTCATTTCACCTTTTTATTCTCTTTCTTTTTTTATAGGTCTATTTATTGATTTTCACATTCATAATTAACAAAACATTCCAAACCCTGTCCGTCCCCTACCGCTGCTGTCACTTAGAACAAAAAAAAAAAAGTACAAAAGTACCCAGAGTAATAAAAAAACAAACAAAAAAATGTTCAATACAAGGCACTTGAGACAAAGTAATTGAAAGCTGAAACACACTGTAGAAGCAGCATGACAAGGCCTGAGACGTCGGCAGTCATATTCAGGTATGTGTCGAGGGCTATTCCTGCACTTGTGTAGAGGATTGATAAAAAAAATCCAAAAAGGTCTCCACACTTTAAAAAACTTGTTTTCAGACCCCCGTAATGTACAGTATACAGCTTCAGGTTTGCTAGCACATCCCTTATCCAGTGGGAGACTGAGGGTGGGACAGCCTCCTTCCACTCCAACAATATCAGGCGGCGTGCGAGGAGGGTGGTAAAAGCCACTATTTTTTTATGACCCCCTACAGGTAGCTCCCTCCCTTCAGAAACGACTCCAAATATAGACATTAAAGGGTTTGGATCAATTTGAACTGTTAAGACTGTGGAGAGTGCTTTGAAGATGGACTTCCAGTACCCCTTTAGCTTCGGACAAAGCCAAAACATGTGTATTAATGTTGTGTTATCTAGTTTACATCCATCACATGATGGGTTAATTTGGGGGAATATTTTAGCTAATTTTGCTTTTGAGACGTGCACCCGGTGTATCACTTTAAATTGGACAAGTGAGTGTCTTGCGCTCATACAAGACAAGTGAACTGTTAGAATAATTGTTTCTAAATTATCACAAACACTTTGTGTCGTAATGAGTTCCCAGCGAGAAGAACAAAAGCTGTCTTTGAACCTACCAAGAGTCAGGCTTGTAAAACTCCACTGTGTAAGGGGGAAGCGACATGAAGGTGTTCCTGTTTCTTTCATGTATTGTAATCAAACAGAAATATATTTTCTGACCCAAAAACTACAAAAGCGAAGAGGAAGCAGGACCAGACCCCTCTCCAGGCAACCTCTTTTTGAACTGTTCTACGAACCTCTTTTTGAACTGTTTTACACACCTCTTTTTTGAACAGACCTTTTCTGTGAACTGTTTACAACATTTTCTGTGAACTGTATACGACCCTCGTCCCTTAGAAACAGCTGTGGCCATGTGGTCAGGGAATGTCCAAATAAAAGAAGGAGGCGTGCAATCTTGTGGCAGAGCGTGGGTGACACTGTAAGAGGTTACAGGTCGACACGTTTCCCCTCAATTAGCCAAATTTAATTCGGTCTCTGTTTAATTATTTGCTTCTTGTCTTGTTTAGTATATGTCATCAGTGTTTGAACCTGACATTAACCCTTTTCATAATTTTTGCCCAAGTTCCGTCATCCATTGATGTTTGGAGGTGTTGTTCCCATGCTGTTCTAATTCTTTGCATGAAAGTGCATTCAAATCCTGAGAGTAAATTAAATATATGTGAGATTGCCCTCTTGCCCTCCTTTGTTGGATTGAAAGACTTGATTTCATATGTGTTTGATTTAGAGGGTTTGTTGGGGAACTGTGGAAGAACTGTTTTAACATAATCCCATAATCTGGAAATATCTAAATATATGGGAACTGGGTCAATTCAATTTCTTGGACAACTCCATATAAGAGGCGAATATATTGTCTATAAAGAGATCATTGAAGGATTTCAAACCCGTTTGATGCCACATATTAAAAGCTGTGTCAAGTGTTGAAGGTGGAAAGCAATGATTTGATGCAACAGGGCTGAAGAGGCTCATTCCTTGCTGGTCAAAATGTTTTCAAAATTGACAGTATATTTTGAGCGAGTGACTAACTACAGGATTAATGTTGATTGTCTTCACTGGTAGAGGCAAAGCCGCACCCAATAAGGCTGCTAAGGAAGCAGAACCGCAAGAATGTGTCTCCAGCTTCACCCATGTAGGATTTTCCTGATGTAGGTGGTTATATGTCCATTATGACATGCAATGTAAGTTGGCAGCCAAGTAATGTATACGGAAATTTAGAAGGGCCATTCCTCCATCATGTTTTGCTCTTTGCAAAAACTCCTTGCGCAGGCGTGGCTGTTTGCCATTCCAAATATAAAACTGAGATTATTCAGTCTAATTTTTTCAAAAATGTGCCAGGGATAAATACAGGCAACCATTGAAACAAATACAAATATTTTGGAAGCACAGTCATCTTAATTGCATTGACTCTACCTATGAGTATAATGAGCAAGGGAGTCCAATTAGCCAGATCTTGATTGGTTTGTGTAAACAATTTTCCAAAGTTTGGCCTAAACAGGTCTTTAAAATTCTTTGTAATAGTAACTTCGAGGTAATTAGAACTGTCTGTAGTGATCTTAACGGGGAAACTATTGTTTTCTAGTATTGGGACGTCCATTTTCAAGGGCAGTAGCTCAGTTTTATGTAAATTCAGTTTATACCCTGAGATTTCACCAAACCATTGTAACAGGCTAAGGATAAATGTAATTGCAGACTATGTGTTGGACACATAAAGGAGAAGGTCGTCAGCATAAAGGGACAATTTATGTTCTATGTTTCCTCTATTTATGCCCATTATGGAGTGATTAGACCTAATGGCTGAAGCTAGGGGTTCGATAGCCAGGACAAAAAGAAAGGGACTGAGGGGGCATCCCTAGCGAGTTCCACGGTGCAAATCAAAAGGACTTAAATACAAATTATTAGTCAGAATCATAGCAGAAGGACTGGATTATAACAGATTTATCCACGTGATGAATGTTATACCGATTCCAAATGTTGCCAGCGTTTCAAAAAGGTTGTCCCATTCTACTCTATCGAATGCCTCCTCTGCATCCATGGAGAGAAGACATTCTGAAGCAGCTTGCCAAGGAGTGTACATTATGTTAAACAGGCGTCCGGTATTAAAAATTAGTGTCTATGCTTAACAAAGCCTGTCTGGTCTGGGGATATTAAACTGGGTAAAATGTTTTCCAAAAGATAAGCCAGTACTTTGGCCAATATTTTATAGTCTGTGTTTGACAAATATATGGGTCTATAGGATCTGCAGTCTAAAGGCTCCTTGCTCTTTTTTGCCAGTAATGTTATGCATGACTGATTTAGGGTGGTTGGAAGGAATCCCACTTCTAGTGATTCTAAATACATGGCTGCCAAAATGGGAGCAATCTGTGTGGAGAATTTCACATAAAATTCACACGGCAGACCATCCAGACGAGGGGATTTTTTTAGTTTGTAGAGACTTAATGACCTCCAATATTTATTGTTGTTTTACTGGCTTATTTAAATTCAAGACCTGATCTGGTGACAAGGATGGGATATGTAGATCCTTACAAAAGTCCTGTATGGCATTGGGGTTGGAGGGGCTGTTGGACGCACACAGTTTACCATTATTTAACATTTTCTGTTACGTACATAACTCCACATGTGTTCATTCATAGTTTTGATGCCTTCAGTGAAAATCTACAATGTAAATAGTCATGAAAATAAAGAAAACGCATTGAATGAGAAAGTGTGTCCAAACTTTTGGCCTGTACTGTACTTGTACTGTTATTGTTACCCTTGAGGTCAGTTGTCCACTTAACCCTCAGGGGACAAAGGCTGACTTATTTGTCCTTTAATTTTCCCAAGAGTCTTTCTTTCATCTTACATTTTAAAATGTCAATGTCCAATTTCTTCACGGGTATATGATACACTAGGTCTTATTCAACAATACCTCAAAGCCAAACAGGACATATTAATCTTTCGGATTTCAAAGAGCATAAAAGATCATAGTTTTCAGTCTGTATACATTTTGCATAACGGTAATTAGTTAACAATTTTAAATCTGTGACATTATTTTATCAAAATATCTCAAAATGGTCACCATTTAAAAACACACGTTCGATATTTTTCTTTAGGACTGAAGTTTGATAAGGAATTTGAGCAAAATAAGTACCAAAATGTTTTTGTGCCCTTCAAAATCTTACACACTTTTATGTCCTGTTTGGCTTTGAAATTAATAAAAAATCGAATGTCCCCATGATGACAGATGGGTTAGTGCGTCTGCCTCACAATACAAAGGTCCTGAGTAGTCAGGGTTCAATCCCGGGTTCGGGATCTTTCTGTGTGGAGTTTGCATGTACTCCCCGTGAATGCGTGGGTTCCCGCCGGGTACTCCGGCTTCCTCCCACTTCCAAAGACATGCACCTGGGGATAGTTTAATTGGCAACACTAAATTGGTCCTTGTGTGTGAATGTGAGTGTGAATGTTGTCTGTCTATCTGTGTTGGCCCTGCGATGAGGTGGCGACTTGTCCAGGGTGTACACCGCCTTCCGCCCGATTGTAGCTGAGATAGGCACCAGCGCCCCCCGCGACCCCAAAGGGAATAAGCGGTAGAAAATGGATGGATGGATGTCCCCAGATGGTTAAGTATGAATGAATTACTGTATTTTGTTTTTATGCACTTATTAAATTATGAAAGCAATCACATTTTTAATAAGCTTTGCACATCTGCAGCTCAATACAATTAGATCTGATGTGTTTAAAATAAAATGATTAATTCTACCTTTCAACACGGGCATGAAGGCCTCTAACATTTTGTCCTAAGCAACAAACCATGTGTATATAATTTGAAGTTTTAAAAGTTTTTGAGTGGTTTGGTTTGCTTCAATAAGGCTTTCAGTTGGTTGCAGACTTTAAAGTAAAACCTGTAGTAGGTAACATGTGCAGTGTCATGATCCTTGATGATTGTCTTAGACTTTTGTTTAATGTTTCCTTATTTTCTGTATTATTTTCTGTTGTGCGGTTTTATTTTAGTTTCCATTCCCTGTTTGCCACCACCATTCCTCTAGTTTGAGTGCTGGCTCCCTGACATGTCAATCAGGCAATTGGGATGCACTTGTCCCTAGTTGCCAATCTGGAAGCCTCCTAAAACAGCCTCGTCTGTTGTTTTGTGCCTTTGGGAGTGTAGTAATTATTGTCGCTGGGCTGCATAGCTCTTCCTTTTGCTACCTGTTTTTTGTAAGTCTCTTCCACTCACCCGTGATCAGTTTGTGCTTCGACCATGTTGGTGCTCTCTGGGTTACACTTATTTAATTGACTTTTTACCTTGCACTTCGCATATTTGCCTTAGCATCTTGGGATTATTTCACAAGCAACGCTGCCAGACCGTAAGATGCAGAAAGCTTACACGCTGATATTATTATATAAGAGTCAGCTAATTTCAGGCGTTTTAAATGTGTTTCCTTCTAAATTATTGAAAGTGTATATTTTGCCAAATGTGGCAAAAGAGTGAGATGCTCCGTAATAATAATATATACATACTTTTTTGCAGTAGACACTTAGCCAACTTTGGGGATTGCATACTGTACTGGTAATACCTAACATAACCTAGATCAGTGGTTGTCAAACTTTTTTCACCAATTACCACCTTAGAGAACACTTGTTCTCCAAGTACATCCATAAGACACAAATTAAAATACAATAGTGTAGTAGGCCTAAGTATTCATTAAAAAAACAAGGCAGATATTTTATTTATCAAGTATATTTAGGATTTTAGCCTCTGTAACGTTACGCACAGTTTGAATAGTAACACTGTGTTTGAATATAGGAAAAAAAACACACTCTACTTAAAAAAGTACAGTAGAAAATTTAAATAAGTGACTGTACTACTTGATGAAGCCCGCGTACCACAGTTTGAGAATCACTGACCTCGACATTTGTAGGGGAGGATTGTGATCAGTGCACTGTTGGAGTGAAGGTCAGTGACCCCGTCGGGTGACTGGAGACAGCACACCCTCAGACGGGGGCGTGGCATGTGCTGGCTGAGAGACACAGCTGTCAGATGATTAGTCGCGCAGGTGGTACGTGTTAGAGTAATCATCTGTTGTCCTTAACAGTGAGCGGCCGGGTGCAAGGAGTGGTTGAGACCGGAAAGACGGAAGCAGAGACACACTTGGTGATGAGAAACCAGAGCAACTGAAAAGTCGAAACATTGTTGATGTGTGACCAATCAAGCAATAAATCTCCTGTCAAACCCGAACGACTGGCTTCCAGTGTGACTGTGTGAGTAGGAAAGCTTACATTTGGCGCTCAACTTAAAAAAAATACAATATAACAATGTCAACACCTAGCCCGATAGAAGCATTGGGGCAGCTGATGGCGCAAATATCTACCGCAAATCACCGGCAGATGGAGGCGATGCAAAGCCAAATCGCGCAACAAAATCAAATCCTGCGAGCCATGACAGAGAGGTCCGGAGCAGGAACACCCACAACAGCGAGGCCATCCCTAGCGACTGTGGGGATGCACAGAATGGCGGAGACAGAAGATCCACAATCATTTATGGACATGTTCGAAGCCACGGCGGGCGCATGCGCATGGCCGGAGGAGGAATGGGCAGTGCGTCTGCTGCCGCTGCTGGCGGGAGAGGCGCAACGAGCGGCACTCAGCCTACCACCAGATTCCCGGGTAAGGTACCGGGACTTGAGACGCGCAGTGCTGGACCGGACGGGAGGATCCAAAGAGGATCACAGGCGCCAATTCCGGGCAATACGACTCGGCCCGGAGGAGCGGCCTTTCGCCCTGAGACAGCAACTCAGCGACGCGGCGACCAGATGGCTGCAACCCGGGCGAGTCGAGGAGGTGATGGAACAAATAATTCTGGAGCAGTTGATGGAAGCGATCCCGCTACGGACCTCAGCGTGGCTCCGGTATCACCGCCCACAAGACCTGGCCGCGGCGGTGGCCCTTGCAGAAGATCATTTGGCAGTGCATCGGAAGGAGGAAAAGACAGCGGAGGCGGGGGAGCGCCCAGTTCCAGCGCCGCGCGAGATGCGATTCAGCAATGGACGAGATTTAAAAATGCTCAAACTGTTTTTTCTCCTCCTCAGAACCCGGCCGTTACAGACGCTGTGTCTCCCCCGCAAACGGCTCCTCGGATGCCTGGGCAGGTGTGCTGGAGGTGTGGACGGCTTGGACACCTGCAGCGGGAATGTAAAAGCATGGAGGTGGGTCAGGTGATCAGGGTCGTCGACCCTGCGGCGCCCTCCCCCGGGCCAGGAGAGACGTACTACGTACCGGTTGGGATACAAGGGAGTACACACCGGGCGATGGTGGATTCGGGCTACGAGCAGTCCATGATCCACCATAATCTGGTTCGACCCTGGGCGTTGAGAATGGGTACACGGGTGGGGGTTAAATGTGTGCATGGGGATGTTCACGAGTACCCTATTGTGCCGGTGGAAATTTTTATTAAGGGAAAAAAACATAGTGTTAAGGTGGCTGTAAGTTCGCGCCTGGCGCACCCCTTAATCTTGGGAAACAATTGGTCGGGATTTAATGGGTTAATAGAGCAGTGCGCAGGGGTGCGTTCACGACCGGTAGGGAAAGGGGATATCCGCGCTGTTCTCATCGGCGATGCGAGATCATCCGACGCTGCCGGGGGGGAGGGGGAAGGGGAGACGGCGGGGGCTTCTCAGGAAGTCTCCCCGGCTCCCCAATGGCGCCCCATGGATGATTTTCCACTTGAGCAGTCTCGAGATGACACCCTGCGCGCGACCTGGGACCAAGTGATTTCAATTGATGGATAGCTGGTTCGCCCGGGGACAGCGCGGGATTTCCCTCACTTTGCATTGATTAGGGACAGATTATACAGAGTGAGTCGTGACACTCAGACAGGGGAAGAAATCACCCAGTAGTTGTTGGGGTATGATAAGACACTTAATCGGATAATGGTCCGGTTCTATTGGCCCGGCATTCGAGCGGACGTGCGCCGCTGGTGCGCGTCCTGCCCGGATTGTCAGCTAGTCAACCCCGCGGCCACCCCTAGGGCTCCTTTGCGGCCATTACCACTCATTGAGGTCCCGTTTGAACGTATTGGTATGGACCTCGTCGGACCATTTCATCCGAGCACCCAGGGATATCGCTTTGCGCTATTCCTGGTGGATTACGCAACGGGCTATCCCGAAACAGTACCACTGCGCTCCATCTCTGCAAAGAGTGTAGCACAGGCACTGTTTCAAGTTATCTCCCGAGTTGGAATCCCGAAAGAGATTCTAACTGACCAGGGCACGTCCTTTATGTCACGCACATTAAAGGAGCTGTACGGATTATAGGGGATCAAATCTATTCGGACCAGCGTTTACCACCCACAGACAGATGGGCTGGTAGAACGGATGAATAGAATTTTGAAATCCATGATCCGGAAGTTCGTACACGAGGACAAACCCAATTGGCATAAATGGTTGGATCCCCTATTGTTTGCAGTGCGGGAAGTTCCTCAGGCCTCCACAAGGTTTTCCCCGTTTGAACTGTTATTCGGCAGGAAGCCGCGAGGAGTACTGTACCTAGTTAAGGAAAGCTGTGAGGAAGGTCCAAGTCCAAGTAAAAACGAAATTCAGTACGTCATTGACTTGAGAGCAAGACTCCACACATTGGGTCACGGGAGAATTTGCTCCAAGCCCAAAAACACCAGCAACGCCTGTATAACAAGGGGACGCAACTCAGACAATTTTCACCGGGAGAGAAAGTACTTGTATTACTCCCAACATCCAGCTCTAAATCACTCGCCAAGTGGCAAGGACCCTTCGTGGTCACACGACGAGTGGGTGATGTGGATTATGAGGTCCGGCGGTCTGACAGGGGCGGGGCAACCCAAACCTACCACCTCAACCTATTAAAAGGGTCTCCATGGTGACAGCGATAGCGGAGAACGAGGAACTGGGGCCGGAGGTTTCCCGTTTCCCCGGCCCTCCCTTCTCCGCTGTGATGATAATCTGACTCCGTCACAAAAAGTACATGTGGTTAATTTACAGCAACATTTTGCTGACGTGTTCTCCCCCCTGCCAGGCTGCACGAACCTCACCCAACATCACATAGAGACCAGCACAGGCGTGACGGTGAGGTCTCGGCCCTATAGGTTACCCGAACACAAGCGCAAAGTAGTTCGGGAGGAATTAAAAGCCATGCTGGAACTGGGGGTAATAGAAGAGTCACAGAGCATGGAGCAGTCCCATAGTTCTCGTACGGAAGAAAGATGGGTCTGTGCGATTCTGTGTGGACTACCGCAAGGTAAATGATGTGTCACGCTTTGATGCCTACCCGATGCCCCGGGTTAACGAGCTCCTAGACCGGTTGGGCACTGCTCGTTTTTTTACGACACTGGATTTAACTAAGGGTTACTGGCAGATTCCCTTGTCTCCAGAGTCTAAGGAAAAAACGGCATTCTCCACTCCGGAAGGTTTATACCAATTCGTGACCCTTCCGTTCGGCTTGTTCGGTGCGCCCGCCACTTTTCAGAGACTCATGGACCGGGTGCTGTGTCCTCACGCTGCATATGCTGCCGCCTATCTGGATGATGTCATCATTCAGGGGAACAACTGGGCGGAGCATGTGCAGAGGGTGGGGGCAGTACTCGAGTCCCTGAGGCTGGCGGGGCTCACCGCCAATCCGGCAAAGTGCGCGGTTGGCCGGAGGGAGGTACAGTATCTGGGGTACCACTTGGGGGAAGGTCAGGTGCGGCCTCAGATATACAAAACCGCGGCAGTTGCAGCCTGCCCGACCCTGAAGACGAAAAAAGAGGTGAGGCAGTTTTTGGGGCTGGTGGGCTACTACTGGAGGTTCGTCCCCCGGTTTGCAGACCTGACCAGCCCACTAACTGACCTCACCCGGAAAGGTGCTCCAGATCTGGTCCAGTGGACGGAGCAGTGCCAGCAGACATTCGAGAAGGTGAGGAAAGTACTTTGCGAGGAGCCGGTACTACACATGCCTGATTTTTCCCTCCCATTTTGTTTGCAGGCGGACGCGTCGGGCAGAGGGCTGGGAGCGGTTTTATCACAGCAGAAAGAGGGTATCGACCACCCCATCCTATATATCAGCAGAAAGCTGTCAGAACGAGAAGGCCGGTACAGCACGGTGGAGAGGGAGTGCCTGGCTATCCGGTGGGCGTTCGCTGCCCTCCTGTACTACCTGCTGGGACGCCCGTTCAGCCTCTGCTAGGACCACAAGCCTCTCCAGTGGCTCCACCGCATGAAAGATGCCAAAGCGCGGATCACCCGTTGGTATCTTGCTTTACAACCCTACCATTTCAGAGTGATCCATAGGGCCAGGAGCGCAGATGGTCGTGGCGGACTTTCTCTCCCGCTCTCGGGGTGGGGGGGGGGGCGCGGTGATGTCCCGGCCTAAGTCTGGCGGTGGAGGTATGTAGGGGAGGATTGTGATCAGTGCACTGTTGGAGTGAAGGTCAGCGAACCCGTCTGGGTGACTGGGGCGTGGCATGTGCTGGCTGAGACACACAGCTGTCAGATGATTAGTGTCGCAGGTGGTACGTGTTAGAGTAATCATTTGTTGTCCTTAACAGTGAGCGGCCGGGTGCAAGGAGTGGTCGAGACCAGAGAGACGGAAGCAGAGACACACTTGGTGATGAGAAACCAGAGCGACTGAAAAGTCGAGACATTGTTAATGTGTGACCAATCAAGGAATACATCTCCTGTCAAACCCGAACGACTGGCTTCTAGTGTGACTGTGTGAGTAGGAAAGCTTACAACATTATATTCAACTATAAACATTGGATATGCTTGTACTGAGACAGAGTGTGAAGTGAAAACTTTAATTGGACTTCTTAGAATTAAATCCAGAATTGTTAAAACTTTTTAGGACACATTGGAGCAGAGGGAGGCAGCAGTGGGAATAAAATAACTGTTATTCAAGGTGTGTGTGAGGGGGTACACTGTGTGAGTGTACCGAGGACAGAGGAACAAGACAGATCTAGGACAACCAAAACCAGGGCACTGAGAAACGTGTTCAAGTGTAACTGGTTGTCCGGCCTTAATTACAATTTTGGCCGTCTTTTATCATTTTCATTGACACGGCCGTTGAGCTGTGGACTAAGATTCCTGCAAGGAGAGCACATCTGAGACCATTCCACAAGATGAAATGCAAGGCAGAGTTGTAGTTGAAAAACTGTGCTGCGACACAGTATAGTGGAGGAGATGAGTGATGGATCATAATGTAATGCTTTTGAAATCACTCTTAAAAGATGAAGATTAGCGATTTTCAAATTTACATCATTTACGCTTTAGTCATAGCACATCATAACTTTAAAGGCACTGACTCACGTGCTCGCTGTTCCCAGAGAAAGTTTTAACATGTTTGAATAAATCCTATCTTGCTGATTGTATTGTACCCTATGTTCCGTTCAGAAATCTACATTAAAAAATGCTGGCTTATTAGTGATTCCCAGAGCTCAAAAAAAGTCTGCAGGCTCTCGAGAGTTTTCTAAAAAGTCTGCAGGCTCTAGACAGTTTTTTATTTGGGCTCCAGTACTCTGGAATGTCCTACCAACAACAGTTAGAGATGTCAACTTGGTAGAAGGATTTAAGTCCCACCTTAACTCATTTGTACACTTTAGTTTTTACATAGACTGTTTTAGACCAGTTGACCTGCCGCTTCTCCTCCGCCCACCCCCTCTCCTGCATGGAGAGGTTACCAGATGGCCACAGATGAGATACCAGTCCGCAGGAAGTGTTAGCTGTTCTAAGTCATGACCCAGTGTGAACCATCCGTGTATGACCTGTTTGGAGACCTCCTACGACCCTCTACTTGCCCCCGATGGACTGGACACTTAAATAATCATGAATAATTTGCAACAACTGTACCCACTTGGCATCCATTGCAGCCAGTCACACAGGAGGGGAGAGGTCCCTTGTTGAGGTTTGCACCTAAAACCCCCTCGGCGCATGGGCGCAGTAAGTACTCACTGACCAAATGGGAGGATTCCAGAAAAAAGAGGAGCCGATTGGCTGACATTACAGACAAGACCAAATAAAATTTAAAAAACAGCAGAAAACAACAAAACAAGAAGGGAAAATTGCATTATACAAGATAGCAATGAACCGTGTCCATCCATTTTCTACCGCTTGTCCCTTTTGGGGTCATGGGGGGTGCTGCAGCCTATCTCAGCTGCATTCGGGCGGAAGACGGCGTACACCCTGGACAAGTTTTAACCGTGATTAATCATTCTTAAATTCAAATTCAAAAGGGTGATTAATGAGATTTAAAATATAAATAATTTGACAGCCTTAATGTAGTGTTCTATGATTGACTACATAGCTCCATAAAATAGACAAAACAGTTATGTTATTTTTTTACAATAATTAAAAGAAAATGTTTTTTTATAAGATTCTCTTCAAACATTTAATGAAGTGAAAAAAAAAGGTAAATCCCACACTTGTCTTTTCTATAGTAAATCGGTACAGGATATATGGGCATCTACATCAACAAAATAATTTGGACAGGAATTATATATATATATATATATATATATATATATATATATATATATATATATATATATATATACATATATATATATATATATATATATATATATATATATATATATATATATATACATACATATATATATATTTTTTATTATACTTATATATATACACTCCTGCTTCCTACCACCTCCAAAGACATGCATCTGGGGATAGGTTGATTGGCAACACCAAATTGGCCCTAGTGTGTGAATGTGAGTGTGAATGTTGTCTGTCTATCTGTGTTGGCCTTGCGATGAGGTGGCGACTTGTCCAGGGTGTACCCCGCCTTCCGCCCAAAGCATCTGCGATAAGCTCCAGCACCCCTGTGACTCCGAATGAGACAAGCGGTAGTAAATGGAAGGATATATATAATATAATATATATATATATATATATATAAATATATATATATTAAAAAAATATATATATGAAATATATATGGATACGGATATATGTATATATATATATATATATATATATATATATATATATATATATATATATGTATATATATATATATATATATGTATATATATATATATATGTATATATATATATATATATATATATATGTATACACACACATACATATGTATTATATATACTCTTGCATTTTTTTGTTGTTTTGGCTGACCTAAAATATTTGAAAAAAAAGTCGCTTCCAAACGCATGTATGTATGTAACAAGATAGACCTTATTTGCTGCAACGTTTAGTTTTGCACACTTGCAAACATATTACCACACTGATACATGCATTAAGAGAGTAGAACTATGTATAACTGTAACAGTCACAATCCAACACACAGCACTCACCCTCCTTTGATGTAGTCCAGGAATGTGTGCTCTGACTCCACGTTGAATGACAACAAGGACACCTGATGGCAGAACAAAACAGATTGTTTAATGTTTGGTCATTAAAGCGAGGGAGAGCTACCAATCTGCATTAACACATTAACAGCTGACCTCTGTGCAAACCACCCCGAAAATGCCTCACCCATGCAGAATGAGTGTGACGCATGAACAGAATGTTTAATGTTGACATTACAATCCAAAATGTGCTTGTGCACTGATGGATGCATATATTACAAGCATTCATCACCACACACTTGGCCCCAGACTTGAGGCTCATTACAGAATATTACAACGTTTAGCCACAACATTCCGCCAAATGTTTCATTTCACTGCCTGCACTGTAATTTCTGACTCTGGCGGATGGAATAAAACATTTAGCTTAACTCAGCTGCTGTGTCTAATCCATTTAGTGGAGACTTCCTGTGAGAGTTATTCTTATCTCAAAACTCAGACTCACCGTTCCAGAGTTGATGTATCTTTTTTTCTTTAACTTCTTCTTGGCGTTCACCACCTATTGTGAACACAGAATGGAAAAGTAGGATAATGATCATGTGAACTTATCACATCACTCTTGCATGCCGCCCTGGGCGAGTAATAAAAAACATATTTGCCGTCCAATTCCATGACTGAAAGGGTAATGGAGCATACACCTAATCCAATAGCTTTACGAGGATGAGATAGCATTGATCATGCCTCACAGCAAGATGCAAATTATTCAAGGCAGTGAGAGCGCTTTGCCTGTGAATTGTATCGTGACAAATTTACAGCTATAAAAACTATACTGCTAAAAGTATTTGGCCACCCATCCAAATGATCTAAATCAGGTGTCCTAGTCACTTTGTCCGGCCACATGTGTATACGATCAAGTACTTAGGCATAGAGACTGTTTCTAAATACATTTGTGAAAGAATGGGTCGCTCTCAGGAGCTCAGAGATTTCCAGCGTGGAACTGTCATAGGATGTCACCTGTGCAACAAATCCAGTCATTATATTTCCTCGCTCCTAAGTATTCCAAAGTCAACTGTTGGCTTTATTATAAGAAATTGGAAGAGTTTTGGAACAACAGCAACTTAGCAACGACAGCGAGGGGTCAGTGGATGCTGAAGCGCATAGTGCAAAGAGGTTGCCGACTTTCTGCACAGTCAGTTGCTACAGAGCTCCAAACATCATTTGAACTTCCAATCAGCCCATGTACAGTATGCAGAGAGCTTCATGGAATGGGCTCCTTCCTCTTCCAACATGACTGTGCACCAGTGCACAGAGTAAGGTCCATAAAGACATGGATGACAGAGACTGGTGTGGATGAACTTGACTGGCCTGCACAGAGTCCTGACCTGAACCTGATAGAACACCTCTGGGATGAATCAGAACAGAGACTGAGAACCAGGTCTTCTCGACCAACATCAGTGTGTGACCACACCAATGCGCTTTTGGAAGAATGGTCAAACATTCCTATAAGCACACTCCGCAACCTTGTGGACAGCTTTCCCTGAAGAGTTGAAGCTGTAATAGCTGCAAAAGGTGGACTGATATCATATTGAACCCTATGGGTTAGGAATGGGATGCCACTTCAAGTTCATATGACAGTCAAAGCAGGTGGCCAAATACTTTCGACAATATAGTGTATAATAGAGCTACTGTATGCTCAATAAGTACACCATCATTGGCATAAGCAAGACAAGCAGATTACAATAAATATTGGTTATTAGTGATTCAAATTAGGGTAACATTTTAATCTTACATTTGAAAATACTAAAAAATTAACACCCAATTAAAAAGTAAAAAGAAATAAATATTTTGGCATATAATCATCTTAAGGAGATACGCTAGGATGTCAGCATGTGCAGGGCCGCCCCAGGCTACATTTGGTCCCTAAGTAAAATTACAAAAAAATTACACTTTTTATCCATGTAAAACTATTTTTACATGTGTTTAATTAAACTTGATTTTAATGTTATGCATATTTTGTATAAAAACTAATTTATTTGAATTACATAATTCAATACTTTTTTGTTGGTACAAAATAACAAATGTTAGCATAATTAAAACACAAATTTAAAAAACCTTCCTTACTGAACCTCAACCAGGATTCAAACCCAGTAGTACCGCAATTTAAGACAAGCACTAACACTGTGTGCGGCGATTTTCTATCATACCATATGCCATTATGTCAATGGCGGAGCAGGATATGGTTAGGAAAATTCCGTATGAAGGGCACTGTCATTCATTCATTGACATTTGACATGGACTTCTTCATGCAAAACTGGAATCCCACAGAGTGTATATGTGTATACCTACTCAGTGGCCTAGTGGTTTGAGTGTCCGCCCTGAGATCGGTAGGTCGTGAGTTCAAATCCCAACCGAGTGATAACAAAGACTGTAAAAATGGGACCCATTACCTCCCTGCTTGGCACTCAGCATTAAGGGTTGGAATTGGGGGTTGAATCCCCATAAATGATTACCGGGCGCGAGACTGCTGCTGCCGCCCACTGCTCCCCTCACCTCCCAGGTGGTGATCAAGGGTGATGGGTCAAATGCAGAGAATAATTTCGCCACATCTAGTGTGTGCGTGACAATCATTGGTACTTTAACTGTATAGCGATAGTATAGCCAACTCAGTTTTAAAGTTGGTTGCAAACATAACACCCTGTAGTCACGTGAAGGGATTTTGACCAATCATTTAGAGGATTCTCAGGCCATTGGTCAAAAGTCCCATAACAACAGGGCGCCATGTTTGCTACCAACTTTGAAACCGAGTTGGCCATACTCTCTCTAAATACACGGCTCTGGCCTTGAGCATGTGGTTATTGGCCAGGGTAAGCAGATCAAAATGGTTACAGACAGTTTATCAGAATACATCCAATTTTTTACCTATTTTATATTTAGAAGTATCCCAATTTACGAGTGTCACATCTCATGAGGTTTTTTGGGGGGATAAAAGCTGTCTCTCTGCTACTATACTTTAAATTGTCAATATTATGCCATGGTTAAGAGCCGCCCTTGAGATAGTTGGTATTGCGAATGTTGAAGTTAACTCTGTAAGATCCGACCAAAACATCAGGTCTTACTCAACGTGAATGACTGCTCGCTGACTGCTCTTGTTGCAAAAAAGCTAAGTATCGTTCTATCTGTGTGATTTTAACTGTTTTGCAGCTTTATTTACAACTTCTCGAACATATTTAACAGTTCAATTTAACTTGCAAATCACCCGATCTCTGTCTCACCACTTCGCCCTCAGCTAGCTAGCTGCTAAGCTAACGAGGCTAGCGAAGAAAGGCAGCGCCGGTCTGAAGGAAGCTTCTCCCCCGCCACCGTGACCACCACTTCCCGAAGACAGCTGGCACCCCACTCGGCGACGGAAAGTTTCTGTGAGTATGGCTTCCTGCGCTTCGTGCACTTTACTCATGGATAGGTTGGCTTTGCTAGAGAGCCGTGTCCGCCAGTTAGAGCAGTATAATTTTGTAACTTTAGATGTTGCAGACACATCTGCTAGCGTTAGCTGTAGCGAGCTAACTAGCCCAGCTTGTAGCAGCCCTAACCGGCCTACAAGATACGGTGTACCGGTTGAGACGCATAATAGATTTAGCCCTTTAGCTAGTCCTACACCCCAGTCTACCGGGCACCACACTTTAGTCATAGGGGACTCCATCACCCGAAACATAAAGCTTAGCAAACCAGCCACAATTAAGTGTATTCCCGGGGGCAGAGCACCTGACATTGAAGCTAATCTTAGGGAGCTAACTCGCAACAGGTCTAGTAAACACGTACGGCAGGCTAACCGCACCACTAGTTATGCGAATATAGTAATACACGTTGGCTCCAATGACGTTAGGATGAGACAATCAGAGATTACAAAGAGAAACATAGCCAGGGCTTGTAATCTCGCCAGAAAGATGTCCAGGCATCGAGTAATTGTCTCTGGCCCCCTGCCTGGGAGAGGCAATGATGAGAGATATAGCAGATTAGTCTCTCTTAACAAGTGGCTGGATAGCTTCTGCAGACAACAGGGATTTACGTTTATTGATAATTGGCCCTCTTTCTGGGGCAAACCTGGCTTGCTGAGGAGAGACGGCCTTCACCCTAACCTGGGTATGGAGTCAGTTAAGCTAGAACTACCCAGCGCCAGGCTGGATGATCCCTGTACAAATAGCAATTTTCGTAGAATAATACACAACTCACAAAATGTTTTTTCTGCTGTGTCTATGACTACGTCAGAGTTAGACATGCGTTCTACTGAGGTGGCAAATTACGATGTGTTCAGTTTATCGCAGCGCCAAGTAGACAATCTGAAAATTCCCGTCATATCAATTCCTAGATAGGGTCGTAATTATTTTAAGTACACTGCGCATAATAAACGCAACATTATTAATATCGCTACTACGGATAATTTTATCAACAACTCCTTAAAACAGCCCACTACCTATAATATGGGCTTTCTAAACATCAGATCTTTGTCTCCCAAAACGTTATTAGTCAATGAGGTCATTAGAGACAACAACCTTAACGTCATCGGTCTTAGCGAAACCTGGCTTAAACCAGACGACTTTTTTGCGATAAATGAGGCATCCCTTCCTAACTATACGAATGCGCATATTGCTCGTCACCTTAAAAGGGGAGGGGGTGTTGCACTTTAGTCCTAACTTAAATAATAAATATAAATCGTTTGAGGTGCTTTCTATGAAGTCTGCCACACCTCTGCCTCTGTGCCTGGCCGTTATCTACCGCCCCCCAGGGCCCTATTCGGACTTTATTAGTGAATTCTCAGAGTTTGTTGCTGATCTAGTGACGCACGCCGATAATATAATTATAATGGGGGACTTTAATATCCATATGAATACCCCATTGGACCCACCGTGCGTGGCGCTCCAGACTATAATTGATAGCTGTGGTCTTACACAAATAATAAATGAACCGACGCATCGCAGCGGTAATACGATAGACCTAGTGCTTGTCAGAGGTATCACCGTTTCCAAAGTTATGATACTCTCGTGTACTAAAGTAATGTCCGATCATTACCTTATAAAATTCGAAGTTCAGACTCATGTTCGGCAAGCTAATAATAATAATAACTGCTATAGCAGCCGCAACATTACTGCTGCCACAACGACAACTCTTGCGGACCTACTGCCCTCGGTAATGGCACCGTTCCCAAAGTATGTGGGCTCTATTGATAACCTCACTAACAACTTTAACAACGCCCTGCGCGAAACCATTGATAGTATAGCACCGCTGAAGTTAAAAAAGGCTCCAAAAAGGCGTACGCCATGGTTTACTGAAGAAACTAGAGCTCAGAAATTATTATGTAGAAAGCTGGAACGCAAATGGCGCACGACTAAACTTGAGGTGCACCATCAAGCATGGAGCGATAGTTTATTAACTTATAAACGCATGCTTACCTTAGCTAAAACTAATTATTACTCAAATCTCATCCGCATTAATAAAAACGATCCAAAATTTTTGTTTAGTACAGTAGCATCGCTAACCCAACAAGGCACTCGTTCCAGTAGCTCCACCCATTCGGCAGATGACTTTATGAAGTTCTTTAATAAGAAAATTTGACTTATTAGAAAGGAGATTAAAGACAATGCGTCCCAGCTACAACTGGGTTATAGTAACACAGATACGACTGTATATACGGCGGATACTGCAAATATCCAAAATAGTTTCTCTCGTTTTGATGAAATAACATTAGAAGGATTGTTATAACGTGTAAATGGAATAAAACAAACAACATGTTTACTTGACCCACTTTCTGGGAAACTTATCAAGGAGCTTTTTGTATTATTAGGTCCATCAGTGCTAAATATTATAAACTTATCACTTTCCTCGGGCACTGTTCCCCTAGCATTCAAAAAAGCAGTTATTCATCCTCTCCTTAAAAGACCTAACCTCGATCCTGACCTCATGGTAAACTACCGACCGGTGTCTCACCTTCCCTTTATTTCGAAAATCCTCCAAAAAATTGTTGCAGAGCAGCTAAATGAACACTTAGCGTTTAACAATCTATGTGAAACCTTTCAATCCGGTTTCAGGGCAAATCACTCGACTGAGACAGCCCTCGCAAAATTGACTAATGATCTATTGCTAACGATGGACTCTGATGCGTCATCTATGTTGCTGCTCCTCGATCTTAGCGCTGCTTTCGATACCGTGGATCATAATATTTTATTAGAGCGTATCAAAACACGAATTGGTATGTCAGACTCAGCCCTGTCATGGTTTAACTCTTATCTTACTGATAGGATGCAGTGCGTCTCCCATAACAGTGTGACCTCGGACTATGTTAAGGTAACGTGTGGAGTTCCCCAGGGTTCGGTCCTTGGCCCTGTACTCTTCAGCATCTACATGCTGCCGCTGGGTGACGTCATACGCAAATACGGTATTAGCTTTCACTGTTATGCTGATGACACCCAACTCTACATGCCCCTAAAGCTGACCAACACGCCGGACTGTAGTCAGCTGGAGGCGTGTCTTAATGAAATTAAACAATGGATGTCCGCTAACTTTTTGCAACTTAATGCCAAAAAAACGGAAATGCTGATTATCGGTCCTCCTAGACACCGACCTCTATTTAATAATACAACTTTAACATTTGACAACCAAATAATAAAACAAGGTGACTCTGTAAAAAATCTGGGTATTATCTTCGACCCAACTCTCTCCTTTGAGTCACACATTAAAAGCGTTACTAAAACGGCCTTCTTTCATCTCCATAATATCGCTAAAATTCGCTCCATTTTGTCCACTAAAGACGCCGAGATCATTATCCATGCGTTTGTTACGTCTCGTCTCGATTATTGTAACGTATTATTTTCGGGTCTCCCCATGTCTAGCATTAAAAGATTACAGTTGGTACAAAATGCGGCTGCTAGACTTTTGACAAGAACAAGAAAGTTTGATCATATTACGCCTGCACTGGCTTCCTGTGCACTTAAGATGTGACTTTAAGGTTTTACTACTTACGTATAAAATACTACACGGTCTAGCTCCAGCCTATCTTGCCGATTGTATTGTACCGTATGTCCCGGCAAGAAATCTGCGTCCAAAAGACTCCGGCTTATTAGTGATTCCTAGAGCCCAAAAAAAGTCTGCGGGCTATAGAGCGTTTTCCGTTCGGGCTCCAGTACTCTGGAATGCCCTCCCGGTAACAGTTCGAGATGCTACCTCAGTAGAAGCATTTAAGTCTCATCTTAAAACTCATCTGTATACTCTAGCCTTTAAATAGACTCCCTTTTTAGACCAGTTGATCTGCCGCTTCTTTTCTTTCTCCTATGTCCCCCCTTCCCTTGTGGAGGGGGTCCGGTCCGATGACCATAGATGAAGTACTGGCTGTCCAGAGTCGAGACCCAGGATGGACCGCTCGTCGGGACCCAGGATGGACCGCTCGCCTGTATCGGTTGGGGACATCTCTACGCTGCTGATCGGCCTCCGCTTGAGATGGTTTCCTGTGGACGGGACTCTCGCTGCTGTCTTGGATCCGCTTGAACTGAACTCTCGCGTCTGTGTTGGAGCCACTATGGATTGAACTTTCACAGTATCATGTTAGACCCGCTCGACATCCATTGCTTTCGGTCCCCTAGAGGGGGGGGGGGTTGCCCACATCTGAGGTCCTCTCCAAGGTTTCTCATAGTCAGCATTGTCACTGGCGTCCCACTGGATGTGAATTCTCCCTGCCCACTGGGTGTGAGTTTTCCTTGCCCTTTTGTGGGTTCTTCCGAGGATGTTGTAGTCGTAATGATTTGTACAGTCCTTTGAGACATTTGTTATTTGGGGCTATATACATAAACATTGATTGATTGATTGATACTCCTAAGTATTAGCTTATAGCAAGAGATCAACCATTGTTTTTCTAACAATGGGATGTCAGGCTTGCCACTGACAGTTTGTTTGTGTTTTAGTTTCTCCTCTGGGTGTTTAGTATTTCTTGTCGTTAGTTCCTGTCAGCACTCTTATTTTGGTTCAGCTTCCTGTTTGTCTCCCTGAGTGCTTTGTTTCCCCTCAGTTGTGGCTGATTGGCACCTGGCCACACCTGATGTCAATCAGCCAGATCTTACTTAACCTGCTGTGTTCCTCCAGTCAGTGCTGGATTATTGTATTGCATGTCGCACTTGTCATTGCTACCTGTCATATCTTGTTGTGTCAATGCAGCGTTGCGGTAAGCTATGTTTGATAGCGGTTTTTAGCTTACTGTCTTTTGTTCCCTGCTTCCAGTTTGTTTTCTAAGTACAAGTACGACTTCTGTTTTCCATGCTAAAGTTCCTTTTTGTTTTTTAGCTCCCATGGTTGCTCTCTTAGTTTGTTATCCGCCCACGTGCGTGCTTTTTGTTTGTACCCTTTGCTTGGTTTTGTTCTGGTATTTTATATTAAAACCATGTTTCCTTATTCAATGCCTGCCTCCGTCTCTGCATCTTGGGGTTCGTCACCAACAAACTGTGACATGGGAGGCGGATGATAGTCATTGAACTAAAGAAAAAAATCATCAAGAATATTACAGAGGTGTATGATCATATAGCACTTTACAAGGGTTTTGCACCATACTGAAGCAGAATGAGTCCAACACCAACCAAAGGCATTAAAAATAATTTAGAAAAGGTGGACATTTATCCATTAAAACATCGAGAAGCTGCTGATGGTGTGTTGGAAGGAGAAGCAGCTGAGATACCGTAGAAATCCACTCTCCGAGATCTATTTTGGACATTATTATTATATTACTTCATAAAACTGCTGTTGCTGTTTGTACTAAATTATATTGTATTTTTTTTTATACAAAATTCTTTATGTACAATATTTTTTTCAAATTGGGAAGCATGGTACATAACAGTAACATTGTGGCTTTTGGGGGCTACTGTAAACATTGAACAATTGAGTCTCAATTCATTTCAATGGGCCCTTAAAAATGATGACCTAATTTTGAGGGATAATTAACTGGCGCTATTTTGATATTCAATGTATTCATGTTTTATTCATACACATAAATTTCACATATTTGTTTTTATTTCCATAATCAACAGTAATGGACGTTGCACATGTTTAAAACTCAAATGTGGTAGTTTGGGCTTTTGGTAAAGTGGACTGTGATTTATGGTCACAGGAAAGTGCGGGTTCCTGTGTGAGACCATTTGAGTACCTTCTAAGGCATCTAAGGCTGCCTCTACACTAAGCCGCCTAAGGTTACACAGGATACAACACACCTAAACTTACCCCAGTCCACCCACACACAATGCTATAGTTTAAGCCCCCCTACGTCCGCCGCAGGCCCAACGCAACCTGGTACGCATGCGCGGAACATGGCAGATACGCATATATTACGTCACAGTCACCTCTGACCTGGAAGTGTATCCTTACTCGGCAGTGTTGTATGGGAAGTTTTTCAATGTAGACTATTGCCACATTTCTTTTAACAATAAATCATGCTTGCCTCACGATCAGCAGCTGTTAGACTATCCCTATTGTAGTGAATCACACCTGAGCCATCATTCATGAATCAAGTCTTAAAATAACGTGTGAAAGTAAACAATGTGATAAAGAACATTTTCCAACAATAAATCTAAGGATAAAGATATCTGGTCAGGACACCCCTCACTCTTTTACTTTCACCTTCATTGTCCATTTGTGACAATCTGTCACTTTATTTCTGTTAATTTTCGTGTTTTTGTATTTACTTCCTGTTCAGTGCTCTTACTTTGTTGTATTTCCTGTTTTATTCACGAGCACTGTTGTTTTTCTCTTTTCGTTGATTGGCAGCGGTTCACACCTGCTGTCAATCAAGCTACTGCCTATTTATGTTTCACTCGAGCACTCCTCAGGGCTCGGAGATAATATCATGTTGAGAACGTTACTTTGCACGACTGCTTTATGTTTATTTGTTTTTTTATGAGTTCTGAATTAAATTCCACTTACCTTCAATCAACTCTCCTGGATTCTTGCATACTCGGGGACACACAACAGCAGACATGCGAGTTCCTAACAGTATCTTCGAGCCAGAAAGTGTCCTCGCGAGAATCCCTGTCGGCAATCCTCAGCCGACGTTCTGGACCGCACAATTCCTGGAGGACTTGAAGGCCAGGTTTGTGCGGTCCCAGCCAACAGACGCGGACTCTCTTCCCGCGGGAATGCTACCGGCTACGGCTCTCCGACCGGCGCGTCCTCCGCCGCCATCCTTCCTCTCGGCAACGCTGCCGGCTACGGCTCACCGACCGGCGCGCCCGCCTCCTCCTTCACGTCTCGCGGCTCCCGCGGCTCCGTCGCCGACTACGGCTCTCCGACCGGCACGCCCGCCGCCGCCATCCTTCCCGTCGTCTACTGTGCTTCTTCTCCCTGCTCCTACGCAGCTTCCAGCGGTTGCTCCCAGGCTACTCTTCCTGCCGGCTCTCGCTCTCTTTTCTAGTTCGCCGAGGGCTCCAGTGAAGCCCACTGTGAGGTCTCTTTTGTCCTCCTGCTGGGACTCGGCGCGGGACGTGTCTTCGTCCCTCCTCCTGGCCCCCTCCCGCCCGTCCCTGGTTTTCGCACCGGGGGATTCCGACGACGAGGCACGTCTTCCCGCAAGTGTGGACGGCGTCTGGCAGCCGCCTAGTGGAGGGTGGCCTACAATACACAGCGGTGCAGCCAGGCACACACCGCTGTCATCCTCGCAAGCGTCTCCTTCCACGGAGACATCTACGTGCCTGGCGGGCTTTCGCACAGCTCCAACGCCGGCTCCACGCCAAGTTCCAACACCGGCTACACGCCGAGTTCCAATGCCGGCATTACGCACGGCTCCAACGCCGCCAGTAGCAGCACCACGCCAAGCTTCGTCGCCGCCGGCATCTGCTACTCCTCGGCTGGCATCTGCTGCTCCTCGCCCGGCATCTTCATCTGTCGCTTTCACGCCGTCGATGACATCCCCCACTTTCACGCCGCCGATGACATCCGCCGCTTTCACGCCGCCGATGACGTCCGCCGCTTTCACGCCGCCGATGACGTCCGCCGCTTTCACGCCGCCGATGACGTCCGCCGCTTTCACGCCGCCGATGACGTCCGCCGCTTTCACGCCGCCGATGACGTTCGCCGCGTTCACGCCGCCGATGACGTCCACCGCTTTCACGCCGCCGATGACGTCCGCCGCTTCCACGCCGCCGATGACGTCTGCCGCTTCAACGCCGTCACCAACATCGGCTCCTCAGCCACCTCCTGCAGAGGTATCTGTTTCGGCTGCAGTCCCCGCCGCTTTGTCTGCTGTTTCCGGGCCCGCTTCAGCGCGCCCGCCTCCACGTCAGCCGCGGATGTGGCCGTACCCAGGGCGTCCTTCTCGCGGTACGCACTCTCCTTTTTGTCGGCCAGTGATGTGGCCGTTCCGTGGCCGCCCGCCTCGCCAGTTCCAGCGGCGCTCTACGCACCGCCGCCATTTGTCTCTCCCTCGCTGGCTGGGGGACATTGGAGCTGGCGACCCTCCACCACCCTCCCTTACATTTTTGGACGTTTTTCCATTTGTTTGTTTTTCATAGGACCATCTGGAATCTGTTCCTTGAGGGGGAGGTCCTGTGACAATCTATCAATTTATTTCTGTTAATTTTCAGGTTTTTGTATTTACTTCCTGTTCAGTGCTCTTACTTTGTTGTATTTCCTGTTTTATTCACGAGCACTGTTGTTTTTCTCTTTTTGTTGATTGGCAGCGGTTCACACCTGCTGTCAATCAAGCTACTGCCTATTTATGTTTCACTCGAGCACTCCTCAGGGCTCAAAGATAATATCATGTTGAGAACGTTACTTTGCACGACTGCTTTATGTTTATTTGTTTTTTTATGAGTTCTGAATTAAATTCCTCTTACCTTCACTCAACTCTCCTGGATTCTTGCATACTCGGGGACACACAACAGCAGACATGCGAGTTCCTAACACCATTCTTGCAATCCTGCCTGTGCTTGGAAGCTGAAATTGGCGGTCGTACTCGACAGCCGTAACCGCTCCATGGCTTCACAGTAAATGTGGAGTACAAAACAAGACGTTGAGTAGTTGTTCGACATACATGGCGGACAATAACTGATCAATCAATCAATCAATCAATGTTTATTTATATAGCCCCAAATCACAAATGTCTCAAAGGACTGCACAAATCATTCCGACTACAACATCCTCGGAAGAACCCACAAAAGGGCAAGGAAAACTCACACCCAGTGGGCAGGGAGAATTCACATCCAGTGGGACGCCAGTGACAATGCTGACTATGAGAAACCTTGGAGAGGACCTCAGATGTGGGCAACCCCCCCCCCTCTAGGGGACCGAAAGCAATGGATGTCGAGCGGGTCTAACATGATACTGTGAAAGTTCAATCCATAGTGGCTCCAAGACAGCAGTGAGAGTCCCGTCCACAGGAAACCATCTCAAGCTGATACAGTGTGCTTTGCTAGTCCAAATGCATTCGCTGTGTTCCGTAGTCTTCCCTCGTCGGCCAGGTAATACAAAGCACACGCTACCTTTTTATCACATCCACCGAGCCTGCATTCTCGTTATCTCTCCTTTGACAAATGGACAAAGTTTTTAGGCAAGTAGAATTACAGCTGACTTGGAAATTCGAAAGTTCTCTTGCCATATTCCTCCGGCACAACACACTCGTTGACAAAACATATTCCACCAGGCTGCCGTTCTTCCAGGCCTTATCCAAAACCGTCGCTCATCATTGCTATGATGCCGTCTGACATGTGTTGTATCCGAAATAGCTGCAACCACGCATTTTCTTCTCTTAAGGTATTCATTCATGTGTGATTTTCACAAGCGCTGAAGAAGGAAGAACAAGGGCATTTCTGAATGATTCGCCTCCATCTTTGTATTAGTTACCTCCGAGTGGAAACCGGTTGTTATGAAGCTATGGCGCGTTCTTTCGGACATCAGTTCCTCTCCAAACTCTGCAGTTCCTTTTGGAACTCCATTTATAAAGGATTAATTAGTCCAAGAAGAGAGATTCAAGAAATAGAAGGCTCTCTTACCCGTGTAGAAAAAATATCCAAGGAGGGGAACCTTAAACAATCAATCAATCAATCAATGTTTACTTATATAGCCCTAAATCACTAGTGTCTCAAAGGGCTGCACAAACCACTACGACATCCTCAGTAGGCCCACATAAGGGCAAGGAAAATTCACACCCAGTGGGACGTCGGTGACAATGATGACTATGAGAACCTTGGAGAAGAGGAAAGCAATGGATGTCGAGCGGGTCTAACATGATACTGTGAAAGTTCAATCTATAATGGATCCAACACAGTCGCGAGAGTCCAGTCCAAAGCGGCTCCAACACAGCAGCGAGAGTCCCGTTCACAGCCGAGCCAGCAGGAAACCATCCCAAGCGGAGGCGGATCAGCAGCGCAGAGATGTCCCCAGCCGATACACAGGCAAGCAGTACATGGCCACCGGATCGGACCGGACCCCATCCACAAGGGAGAGTGGGACATAGAAGAAAAAGAAAAGAAACGGCAGATCAACTGGTCTAAAAAGGGAGTCTATTTAAAGGCTAGAGTATACAAATGAGTTTTAAGGTGAGACTTAAATGCTTGTACTGAGGTGGCATCTCGAACTGTTACCGGGAGGGCATTCCAGAGTACTGGAGCCCGAACGGAAAACGCTCTATAGCCCGCAGACTTTTTTTGGGCTTTGGGAATCACTAATAAGCCGGAGTCCTTTAAACGCAGATTTCTTGCCGGGACATATGGTACAATACAATCGGCAAGATAGGATGGAGCTAGACCGTGTAGTATTTTATACGTAAGTAGTAAAACCTTAAAGTCACATCTTAAGTGCACAGGAAGCCAGTGCAGGTGAGCCAGTACAGGCGTAATATGATCAAACTTTCTTGTTCTTGTCAAAAGTCTAGCAGCCGCATTTTGTACCAACTGTAATCTTTTAATGCTAGACATGGGGAGACCCGAAAATAATACGTTACAGTAGTCGAGGCGAGACGTAACAAACGCATGGATAATGATCTCAGCGTCTTTAGTGGACAAAATGGAGCGAATTTTAGCGATATTACGGAGATGAAAGAAGGCCGTTTTAGTAACGCTTTTAATGTGTGCCTCAAAGGAGAGAGTTGGGTCAAAGATAATACCCAGATTCTTTACCGTGTCGCCTTGTTTAATTGTTTGGTTGTCAAATGTTAGAGTTGTATTATTAAATAGAGTTCGGTGTCTAGCAGGACCGATAATCAGCATTTCCGTTTTTTTGGTGTTGAGTTGCAAAAAGTTAGCGGACATCCATTGTTTAATTTCATTAAGACACGCCTCCAGCTGACTACAATCCGGCGTGTTGGTCAGCTTTAGGGGCATGTAGAGTTGGGTGTCATCAGCATAACAGTGAAAGCTAACACCGTATTTGCGTATGATGTCACCTAGCGGCAGTATGTAGATGCTGAAGAGTGCAGGGCCAAGGACCGAACCCTGGGGAACTCCACACGTTACCTTAACATAGTCCGAGGTCACACTGTTATGGGAGACCCACTGCATCCTATCAGTAAGATAAGACTTAAACCAAGACAGGGCTAAGTCTGACATACCAATTCGTGTTTTGATACGTTCTAATAAATTATTATGATCGACGGTATCGAAAGCAGCACTAAGATCGAGGAGCAGCAACATAGATGACGCATCAGAATCCATCGTTAGCAATAGATCATTAGTCATTTTTGCGAGGGCTGTCTCCGTGGAGTGATTTGCCCTGAAACCGGATTGAAAGGTTTCACATAGATTGTTAGACGCTAAGTGTTCATTTAACTGCTCCGCAACAATTTTTTCGAGGATTTTTGAAATAAAGGGAAGGTGAGACACCGGTCGGTAGTTTACCATGAGGTCAGGATCGAGGTTAGGTCTTTTAAGAAGAGGATGAATAACTGCTTTTTTGAATGCTAGGGGAACAGTGCCCGAGGAAAGTGATAAGTTTATAATATTTAGCACTGATGGACCTAATAATACAAAGAGCTCCTTGATCAGTTTCCCAGGAAGAGGGTCAAGTAAACATGTTGTTTGTTTTATTCCATTTACACGTTGTAACAATTCCTCTAATGTTATTTCCTCAAAACGAGAGAAACTATTTTGGAGGGCAGTATCCGCCGTATATACCATCGTATCAGTGTTAATAGAACCCCGTTGTAGCTGGGACGCATTGTCTTTAATCTCCTTTCTAATGACTTCAATTTTCTTACTAAAGAATTGCATAAAGTCATCAGCTGAGTGGGTGGAGCTACTGGAGGGGGTCCCTTGTTGGGTTAGCGATGCTACCGTACTAAACAAAAATTTAGGATCGTTTTTATTACGGTGGATGAGATTTGAGTAATATTTAGCTTTAGCTAAGGTAAGCATGCGTTTATAAGTTATTAAACCATCACTCCATGCTTGATGGTGCACCTCAAGTTTAGTCGTGCGCCATTTGCGTTCCAGTTTTCTACATAATAATTTCTGAGCTCTAGTTTCTTCTGTAAACCACGGGGTGCGCTTTTTTGGAGCTATTTGTAACTTTAGCGGTGCTATGTTATCAATGGTTTTGCGCAGGGCGTCGTTAAAGTTGTTAGTGAGGTTATCAATAGAGCCCACATATTTTGGGAATGGTGCCTTTACCGAGGGCAGTAGGTCAGCAAGAGTTGTCGTTGTGGCCGTATTAATGTTGCGGCTGCTATAGCAGTTATTATTATTGTTAGTTTGACGAACATGCGTCTGAACCTCGAATTTTATAAGGTAATGATCGGACAATACTTTAGTATACGGGAGTATCGTAACTTTGGAAATGGTGATACCCCTGACAAGCACCAGGTCTATCGTATTACCGTTGCGATGCGTGGGTTCATTTATTATTTGTGTGAGACCACAGCTATCAATTATAGTCTGGAGCGCTACGCACGGTGGGTCCGATGGGGTATTCATATGGATATTAAAGTCCCCCATTATGATTATATTATCGGCGTGTGTCACTAGATCAGCAAGGAACTCTGAGAATTCATTGATAAAGTCCGAACAGGGCCCTGGGGGGCGGTAGATAACAGCCAGGTGTAGAGGCAGCGGTGTGACAGACCTCATAGTAAGCACCTCAAACGATTTATATTTATTATTTATGTTAGGACTAAGGTTAAAGTTTTCGTTGTATATTAGTGCGACCCCCCCACCCCTTTTAAGAGGACGGGCAATATGCGCATGTGTAAAGTTAGGAGGACATGCCTCATTTAGCGCAAAAAAGTCGTTTGGTTTAAGCCAGGTTTCACTGAGACCGATGACGTTAAGATTGTTGTCTCTGATGATATCATTAACTAACAACGTTTTGGGAGACAATGATCTTATGTTTAAAAAACCTATATTATAGGTAGTCGGCTGTTTTAGGGAATTTTTGATCAAATTATCCGTAGTAGCAATATTAATAATGTTGTGTTTATTATGCCCAGTGCATTCAGTATAATTACGACCATATCTAGGAATTGATACGACGGGAATTTTTCGATTGTTTGATTGCTGCTTTGATAAACTGCACGCATCATGGTTAGCCTCCTCAGTAACGGGGATTTTCCGATTGTTTGTTTGTTGCTTTGATAAACTGCACTCATCATGGTTAGCCTCCTCAGTAACGGGGATTTTCCGATTGTTTGTTTGTTGCTTTGATAAACTGCACGCATCATAGTTTGCCACCTCGGTAAAACACACGTCCAACTCTGAAACACTCAAAGCAGAAAAAAATTGTTCTAATTTAACTGACTCCTTACCCAGACCAGTAGTCTCGCATCCTTTATTTAAATCTGGCTGCAGGATGGAGGGAAGTGGTGTTCTGTGGGGATTAGCCTTCTGCTTTGTTTTAAGCCCCTCTCGGCATCCGCGTTTCCGATCACACCGCTGGCGTCTGCTCCGTAGACGGCCCCCGCTGCTACTAGACTCCCTTGCTTCACAGGCCGCTGGATGTAGCCGCCGCAGCACTCCCGTCCAGCAAGCACGCGTCTATCAGTCCAAAACGGCCCGATATGTCCATATCCAGAAGTGTCTGGCGATCGTACGTGATCACGGAGTGACCACAATGCGAGCCAGCCATGAAGTCTGCAGAACTGTCCGGCATTTCCGCCAAATGTTCCATCTTTAGCAAGAGCTCCGCAGTGTCGCAGCCCGTCCGGGCGCCGCCATCATATATATCAATGGGTTAAGTGTGGCTGATATGGGTTTTGGCTAAATAGTTATTCATTTATGGGGTTATCCGGCTTAGTGTAGACAGGGCCTAATGCTTAGAAACATAGTAAATTACACTGCAAAAACTGAAATGTAAGTAAGATTAGATATCTCAAATGAGGGTGGTATTTGCTTATTTTCTGTCTGATAAGGTAATTCTTCTCACTAAGCAGATTTTATGTTACAGTGTTTTCCTTGTCTTAGGTGCTTTGGTCCTAACTGATCTCAGTAAGATATTTTAGCTTGTTGCTGAGATTTTATGATCTATATTGAATAAAACATGCTTGAAACTAGAATATCAACTGTTGCAAAGCTGTGTCATCAACACTCACAAGTAGACTGTAAAGCGTAAAAAATAATCATGACCTTGACACAATTGTGTCTGGTCATTAAAAAAAATAACAGACAAATGGACTTTGCTGTTTTATTTTCAACAAAACAATAGAAAATACGTACTCGTAAAGTAGTACAGTTGGCACAGTACAGTAAACTGACAGTTTTGAAACATTTAACATGAGACATTTCTAACAATTTTGAACAGAAATAGTTCATGAACATTCAGATGAATTCTTTAAATTACAATTAAACATTTTTGGCCGTGTTGTATATATGCGCACTAATTGACTGAAAGCGCACGCACTTGGCGCGTAGATGTCACGTTATCGATGGAAAAATGCATTTTTAGACCATATGATTTGCCTGAACGGCTAGGAGACACCGTGAGTAACAAGCGGTTGCCTTGATGCCTTTCCATTAAGATCAATGAACTAGTTTTTAGTATAAGTTCGCTGGTTTCAAGAAATGTAATGCCGAGGCATATCATTATGTCAAGATAATGGCACTAGCATTTACAAAATTTAAGAATATTTTTCAACTTATTGAGCAAAACGGTTTCTTTTTTTTCTATCAAGAAAAGTGCACTTGTTATTAGTGAGAATATCCTTATTTTAAGGTATTTTTGGGTTCATTGAAGTTAGCTCATTTTACTTGTTTTGGAAAGTCTTGACAAGCCAAATGTTCTTGTTGTATTGGCAGATAATCTTGCTTAGTTCAAGTAAAATATCCCAAATTTTTGTATATGCTTTTCTTGTTTTTGAACACTGACTTTTTGCAGTGTAGCATTGGCATGCCTGTTTATCTTATTTCTAACTGTGTATTCTGAAATGGTAAAAAAAAATAAAAAATTGTTTACATTTCCCATACAATGTCGCCGCAGCATGTTTGGAACCCTAGCTGACAAGGTACAGGAAATAGTACCTCATTGTACCTCCTCTGACAATGGGAATCGTGCAAATAGTAGAGTGGTAGTGAGCTGTGTCTTACAATCTCTGTATTGGCAGTGATCTATTCAAATATGTCAGTGACAGTAGAGCAGTCCTCTGGTAAAAATGACATCAAGAAAATGCTGCAATTGATATTTCGTACTAAAATCAAGACAAAGAGCGATAGATACAACTTGTTTTGGGGTGTCGACAAATCTACATGCCACACATTCATGCACCAAGTTATCCCTGCAGATTTGTTGTGGTATCCCGGAGGATGATACTAAAACCCTGATTGCAACTGATGTAGAGACTTCAATGGTGATATATATTTTTTTTTTATCCTTCAAGGAAATGCATTTTTGTTGATATCCCCAACGCCAACTCTCCTCTCACTCTCAGCAGCACCTGAAAAGGCTCTAATATGAAGCATCATCTTGTTGCATGCACATTTGTCTTCCCGCTACAGAAAGCCCATTGCTCATTGAGTCTGCCCGGCCACTTAACCTCGCCGCTGCTTAACAACGAGCAGGGCAGAAGATAAGCCGGACGCTCATTTCAAAAAGCTTAGCTCAAACAACCATGACCTGGCGGGTTTTCTGTCACTTAACATTTGGATAACATGACCTTACCTCAGTGATTTTGTCAAAAAGTCAAACCAATTTCTTTATTCCGCGCTCTCCAACAGAAACTGATTTAATGAAGTCATTGAAGTAAACTTAAAATGACAAAAGCGCTGGCCTGATATTCTACACCAACTAAAATAAAAACAAGGTAGTAGCTGGCTAACAGCGTCAATCAACTTATATTCTGTTTCATTAATATGTGATGGTGTATTTAATGTTTGTACATTAGCGTAGCACTGTGGAATATGAAGTCCAATTAGGCAGAGGTGGGTAGAAACGCGCTACATTTACTCCGTTACATCTACCTGAGTAACTTTTGGGATAAATTGTACTTTTAAGAGTAGTTTTAATGCAACATACTTTTACTTTTACTTGAGTATATTTATAGAGAAGAAACGCTACTTTTACTCCGCTCCATTTATCTATATTCGGCTCGCTATTGGCTACTGATTTTTATCGATCTGTTAATGCACGCTTTGTTTGGTTTGTCAGACAGACCTTCAAAGTAGGATCCATCACATGCTTGCGTTTCACCAATCAAATGCAGTCACTGGTGACGTTTGACTCCGTTTCACCAATCAAACAGAGCCAGGCGGTCACATGATTAACTGCACACTTTTTTTTAATTTAATTTTTATAAACCTTTATTTATAAATTTCAACATTTACAAACAATTGAAAATAATACTCAAAGTAAGTACAAAAACAGTACAAAACAGTATAAAAAACGTACAAAACAGCGTCAGGGGGTTGTAAATTCAAAGTAACTAAAATAGAATGCAATATATATATATATATATATATATATATATATATAAAATAAACAAAGTGCAAAGCCATAGGCTCACTCAATCTTAGTAAATAACTTTAATTTAGAACACAGCATCATCGTTTTCACAGCTTTTTGGTTGTTAGAGGTAGAGAGTATTTTAATGTATAGTTCTACATCTTTTTTTAATGCACAAAAAACAGGTCGGGTATTGAGAAACTCACATTTATGAATACAAAACTTAGCCAATAGTATAATGAGGTTGCAAAGGTAAAATTCATTTTCAATTTTTTTTTTTCAATACAGTGTAAAACCAAATATATATTGTTAAATATATATTATTGTTTTAGTTGCTTAAGAGATATTCCTGGCTCTGTATTTGTTCATTGCTATTTTTATGTTTTTGTGCATTACTTGTTGCCGTCATCATTAATCGAACAGGTTACTCATCAGTTACTCAGTACTTGAGTAGTTTTTTCACAACATACTTTTTACTTTTACTCAAGTAAATATTTGGGTGACCACTCCTTACTTTTACTTGAGTAATAAATCTCTAAAGTAACAGTACTCTTACTTGAGTACATTTTCTGGCTACTCTATCCACCTCTGAATTCAGGTATATATTTGCTTGGAGTAGTCCATTACTACATGGGTGGGTTTGTTGACTGAATGTCCACTCACCTCATAGACGTTTATTTGGTTTTGACCCCGACACAGCTCTTTGTAGCTGCAAGTGAATTCGCCAATGAAATCATGACTGCAAGAGAGAGAGTGGGAAGAACATGCATCAATTCCATTTCCTTGTGATGTGTGTGTGTGTGCATGTGCGTGTGTGTGTGTGTGTGTGCGTGTGTGTGTGTGTGTGTCTGTGTCTGCATGCGTGCGTGCGTGCGTGCGTGCGTGCGTGCGTGCATACGTGCGTGCGTGTGTGTGTGTGTGTGTGTTTGTGCGTGTGTGTTCTTGTATTTTTACCCTTCTTAAGACATCAAACAAGGAAAAGTACCTTCCATGTGAGGACCAGTGAACAAGTTAGGACCCAAATCATGGTCCCAATACAGAAAACTCTTGCATTTAATAGAGAGCCAAATACCATAGTTTGTGAACATTGCTCCAAAGTCAGGATTTTTGGTTGATTTAATGTGCATGCAAAATTAAATATTGACAGATACAAAGGCAGCATTATATGATAAAACAAAAGGGCAGCTAAAGAAGGACTTGCCTATTAAACTCTGGAAAAACCCGCCCAGGGAACAACTGACTTTTGTCATAATTTTGCCAAGTAAAATTTCGATTATTATCAGAATATTGCCAACATTTTTAAGTTTCCTTATAAAATTGTGACTTTTGTGTAGTAAAATTGCAACTCTTTTCATAAAATTGCCAAAATGTAGGACTGTTATTGAGAAAAAATGACAAATTTTATCATAATACTTGTGATAGGCATTTTTAGGCCGCTAAAGAAGGTAGAAAATACAAGAGTTTGTGTGTGTGTGCGTGCGTGTGTGTGTGTGTGTCTGTGTGTGTGTGTGTGTGTGTGTGTGTGTGTGTGTGTGTGTGTGTGTGTGTGTGTGTGTGTGTGTGTGTGTGTGTGTGTGTGTGTGTGTGAGTGTTCTTGTACTTTTAGCCTTCTTGAGATATCAAACAAGGAAAATTACCTTCCACGTGAGGACCGGTGAACAAGTTAAGATCGAAATCATGGTCCCAATATGGAATAACAATTGCATTTAATGAAAAGCCAAATACAAGAGTCCGTGAACATTATTACAAAGTCAGGATTTGTGGTTGATTTAATCTGCATACAAAAGTAAACACTGACAGGTGCAAAGACAGCATTTTATGATAAAACAAAACGGCAGCTAAAGAAGGACTTCCCTATTCATCCCTGAAAAAACCCGCCAGGTAATCAGCTGACTTTTGTCATAATTTTGCAAAGTAAAATGCCTATTATCATCAGAATATTGCCAACATTTTTAAGTTTTCTTATAAAATTGTGACTTTTGTGGAGTAAAATTACGACTCTTTTCATAAAATTGCCAAAATGTTTGACTTTTCTTGTAAAATTTAATTTAAAAATTGCGACTGGTATTGAGGAAAAATGACAAATTTGATTATAATACTTGTAATAGGCATTTTTCGGCGGTCTCAAGAAGTTCGAAAATACAAAAACGTGTGTGCGTGTGTGCACGTGTGTGTGTGTGTTTGTGTGTGTGTGTGTGTGTGTGTGTGTGTGTGTGTTCTTGTATTTTAGCCTTCTTGAGACATCAAACAAGGAAAAGTACCTTCCACATGAGGACCGAAATTATGGTCCCAATATGGAATAACCATCGCATCTAATAGAGAGCCAAATCCAAGAGTCCGTGAACATTGCTCCAAAGTCAGGATTTGTGGTTGATTTAATGTGCATACAAAAGTAAACATTGACAGGTGCAAAGGCAGCATTATATGATAAAATAAGACGGCAGCTAATGAAGGACTTCCCTAGTCATCCCCGAAAAAACCCGCCAGTTGAACAGCTGACTTTTGTCATAATTTTGCTAAGTAAAATTCCGATTATTATTAGAATATTGCCAACATTTTCAAATTTTCTTATGAAATGTGACTTTTGTGGAGTAAAACTACAACTCTTTTTATAAAATTTCCAAAATGTTAGGCCTTTCTTGTAAAAATTCATTTTAAAAAATTGCAACTGTTATTGCGAAAAAATGACGACTTTTATCATAATACTAGCGATAACCATTTTTCGTCGGTCTCAAGAAGGTAGAAAATACAAGAGTTTTTGTGTGTGTGTGTGTGTGTGTGTGTGTGTGTGTGTGTCTCACCTTCCATCTCTGTCCCAGTCATACACTTCTGCTTTGATTGTCCTGTAAGACAAACACTTCTTTTTGTTATGTGGACAAGCCGACATTTTCTCAAGTTTGGCATGTCCAACACAATGCTGTTAATGCATTAATTAACTGCTAGTTTTGTCAAGCAGTCTTCAAGTCATAAAAAATTGAGTTTACCACCTGTGTCGCACCCTTACTTACAGTGGATGATCTGACCTCACAAAAAAAAAAAGCAGGCGTCGTTGCACAACTTGAAACCAAGCCTGCAGCTCAGACAAGGAGTCGAAGTTTGATAACCAGAATTACCAAACTAGAAACTGCTACTTTTTTCCCATGCTTTGAAGAGTGCACTTTATCCAATGCTGCGGCTAATTTATTTAATTTTCCAGGTTCATGGATTTACATGCCACTTAAAGCGTACGAAGTAACGTTTGTCCATAAATTAGGTGGGTGGGGCTTATAGGTACGCTTCACATCCCGGAAATTGAAGTATTTTTTTTTTCTTCAGTGAATCTAGGATGACATAGCTGTGAAAATGGAACAATGATGTTCACATAGCTATGCTAGCGTAGCCAATGTTTGCGTCCTTCTCCTGCTCAGTGGCCTAGTGGTTAGAGTGTCCGCCCTGAGATCGGTAGATCGTGAGTTCAAACCCTGACTGAGTCATACCAAAGACTATAAAACTGGGACCCATTAACCCCCTGCTTGACACTCAGCATCAAGGTGTTGGAATTGGGGATTAAATCATTAAAATGAAATCCCGAGCACAGCCACCGCTGCTGCTCAATGCTCCCCTCTCCTCCCAGGGGGTGGAACAAGGGGATGGGTCAACCGCAGAGAGTAATTTCACCACACCTAGTGTGTGTGTGACTATCAGTACTTAAACTTTAACTTATGTCCCACTCCTTAAAGTTACCTTGTTGTATCTGTAATATGCCATCTATTATTACATTGGACAAGTAGCGTCTTAGTGTATACTGGATGTAAAAAGTGGATAAAGTCCACAATAGCACTTTTTGAAGCCATTTACTTTGGCAAAGACAGACGTTGCCAAATTAAAAAATGACAAATTACAAAACCAGGAGCTTGAAATGTTCATATTTTGACAAAAAAATATTGTATAGGGGAAAATTTCACAGTGCTCAGGACCATGTGTTACAGTAAAACATTACCAAAAAACTTATATTTTTAAAGCTCATAATGCCGTTTTAAATTTAAATACACCAAATGCACTGTGCAATGACAGAAGTGCGCCCCCAACTGGAAGTAAAGATGCATGCACGATAACGCACGATATTAAGCGGATTTATCTTGTTTGTGTTTGCTAATATTTGAAAGGACCAAATTACATCATAGGATGTTAGGGATTACTTATCATACAGAGGCAGAGAAAACACGATAATTATTGTATGTCTAGCAACGCCGGGTGTGGACACACACAGACCATGAGCATTAAGGCTACAGTGTAACGATTGGGTGGCATGGTGATGCGGGTTCGTTCTTTCCGGGAGTCAGTCGGGTAACGGACACAGCGTGGAGGTAAGAAATAATAACTTATTTACAAATAAAAAACAGACTTAGTCAAAAACCAACAGAACTAGCATGGGACCTAGAAAGGAACCAAAAGCGCTAGCATGGGAGCTAGGGAAATAACAGAAAAAACTTGCACGAGGCACAAAAGGGAAAACAAAACTACTAGCATGGGAGCTAGAGGAACAAAAGGCTCAGCGTGGAATTAAGATAGCAAGTACAAAACATGGAATTGTCACTGTTGCGAAACAAAAACTAGGTGTAACACAAACTAGGAAGCGAGAAAGAATGAGCAAAGAAGGCGGGCTTAAATACAGGCAGTGATTAACAAAAACAGGTGTGCGTCAAAAGCAAGGGGCAGGTGAAACATAATCCCTCCTTAAGGGGCAGACTCCAGTTGTCCAAAGACAAACTAGCTTTAACCCCCCCTACAATAAGAAAGTTCAAAAGAGAAGGGAGGGTCGAGGGAGGACATGGAGGAGGGTCGCCAGGTCGTGTGTCCCCGAATCCACCGGGGACAACTCAGGTGGCGGCGGCGAATGGAACGCCGGTGCCGCAAATGTCTAGGTGGGCCACCTCGAAAAGGCCACATCCGTGGCCAACAGGGATGTGGATGCGCTTGGCGAGGAGGACGACCAGGGCACGGCCACATTCGTGGCCGATGTGGAGGTGGGCGCATCGGCGCAGTCGTCGTGGCGGGCATGGAAGCAGCGGACGAGTCAGGCATGGACGCAGCAGCGGACGAGTCAGGCGCGGGTGCTGCAGGCAAAGCAGGCTCGAGTGCAGCAGACGAAGCCGGCACTGATGCAGCAGACGAAACCAGCGCTGGTGCAGCAGACGAAGCAGACTCGAGTTCCGCAGACAAAGCAGGTGCGGTGCGGTTGCAGCAGACGAAGCAGGCTGTCTCGTCATCGTCGTGGAGACAGGCGCCGTCGTCGTCGTCATGGAGACAGGCGCCGTCGTCGTTGTCGTGGAGACAGGCGCAGTCGTCGTCGCCGTGGAAAAAGGCGCTGGTGTGGGCTCCAGCCTTGGAGTAGTGCTGGAGTGGGATCCAGCCTTGGACAAGGTGCTGGAGTGTGATCCAGCCTTGGACAAGGTGCTCGAGTGTGATCCAGCCTTGGGTCAGGTGCTGGAGTGTGATCCAGCCTTGGGTCAGGTGCTGGAGTGTGATCCAGCCTAGGGACAGGTGTTGGAGTGTGATCCAGCCTAGAGACAGGTGCTGAAGTGTGATCCAGCTTAGGGACAGGTTCTGGAGTGTGATCCAGCTTTGGGTCAGGTGCTGGAGTGAGATCCAGACCTGGGTCAGGTGCTGGAGTGAGATCCAGACCTGGGTCGGTTGCTGGTGTGAAAACCAGACTTGGCATGGGAGCTAGAAAGGAACTAAAAGCGCTAGCATGGGAGCTAGAATGGAACTAAAAGCGCTGGCATGGGAGCTAGAGAAATAACAGAAAAAATTGCACGAGGCACATAAGGGAAAACAAAACTACTAGCATGGGAGCTAGAGGAACAAAAGGCTTAGCGTGGAATTAAGATAGCAAGTACAAAACATGGACTCGTCACTGTTGCGAAACACAAACTAGGTGTAACACAAACTAGGAAGTGAGAAAGAATGAACAAAGAAGGAAGGCTTAAATACAGGCAGTGATTAACAAAAACAGGTGTGCGTCAAAAGCAAGGGGCAGGTGAAACTAATAAGCAACCATGGTGACAGAACAAACAGGAACTAAGGAAGTCAAACACTAACAGAATTTGATACAAAACGGAACAAAACCGGAATATGATATGATCCGGGCAGCGGATCATAACATAAAGATTAAACATTGTTTTACTAAAAGCACTTTTATACTGTCTAAAGCCCAGCATCAATGCTAGATTTTGCCTCCGTCTTCATGCAAAATAAATGCTGAACTTTATAAGTCTTTACTTTTTTCCTACGCTTTGAACACTGATGTTTATAGAAAGGTGTGTCTAATGTATATACTTTTTCCGTTTTCTTTTAAAGGTTAGTTTTGTATACAACACATCGTTTTCAGACAACCCAGACAGAGACTCTGACAAAAGTTTGCTATTGTATGTGCTATGGCGCCATCTTTTGGACGAATTTCCTTACTGTAGGTGCTTGGGGGTTGAAAATGTACGTTCTGTTTTGTTCCCTGAACCGGAAGTTTACGTTTATACAACGAACGACAACGAACAACATAGATCAACAGCCTAAGAAATGTTATTGGAAATATCAATATTATAGGACGGACATAGAAGACTGGAGAGCCCTGATCATCGATGCCAGCAAACAGGCCTTATACCTCATGATGATGACCGCTATATATCTGTGGCTTATAGTCTGGTGCAGCTGATACACACTATATTGCCAAAAGTATTTGGCCAGCCATACAAATGATCAAAATCAGGTGTCCTATTCACTTGGCCCGGCCACAGGTATATCAAATCAAGGACTTAGGCATTACGACTGTTTCTATAAACATTTTTGAAAGAATGGGCCGCTCTCTAGAGCTCAGTGATTTCCAGCATGAAACTCTCACAGGATGCCACCTGTGCATCAAATCCAGTCGTGAAATTTCCTCACTCCTAAATATTCCAAAGTCAACTGTCGGCTTTATTATAAGAAAATGGAAGAGTTTGGGAACAACAGCAACTCAGTCACGAAGTGATAGGCCACTTAAACTGACAGAGAGGGGTCAGCAGATGCTGAAGTGCACAGGGGAAAGACGTCTCCAACTTTCTGCACAGTCAGTTGCTACAGAGTTCCAAACTTCATGGGACCTTCCATTTAGCCCACGTACAGTACGCAGAGAGCTTCATGGAATTGATTTCCATGGCAGAGAAGCTGCATCAAAGCCATACATCACCAAGTCCAATGCAAAGCGTCAGTTGCACTGAGTGGCCACTGGACTCCAGAGCAGTGGAAACGCGTTCCCCGGAGTGATGAACCACGTTTTTCGATCTGACAATCTGATGGACGAGTCTGGGTTTGGAGGTTGCCAGAAGAACAGTACATTTTGGACTGCATTGTGCTGAGTGTGAAATTTGGTGGAGGAGGAGTTATGGTGTGGGGTTGTTTTTCAGGAGTTGGGCTTGGCCCCTTTTTTCCAGTGAAAGGAACCTAGGATGCTCCAGGATAACAAAACATGTTCCCAACCTTGTGGGAACAGTTTGGAGTGGGCCCCTTCCTCTTCCAGCATGACTGTGCACCAGTGCACAAAGCAAGACATACAGTAGATGACAGAGTCTGGCCTGCACAGAGTCCTGACCTGAACCCGATAGAACACCTTTGGGATGAATTACAACGAAGACTGAGAGCCAGGCCTTCTCAACCAACATCAGTGTGTGAGCTCACAAATGCGATTTTGAAAGAATGGTAAAAAATTTCTATAAACACACTCCTCAACCTTGTGGACAGCCTTCCCAGAAGAGTTGAAGCTGTAATAGCTGCAAAAGGTGTAACAACATCATATTGAACCCTATGGGTTAGGAATGGGATGGCACTCAAGTTCATGTGTGAGTCAAGGCAGGTGGCCAAATAATTTTGGTAATATAATATATGTAAACATATTTTTTTTCTTCTAAAATTTTTGTGCTCCATATTACAAAAAACAAGATGCTTCTGAGAAAGTTGCCAAAAGTTTTCGGGAAAATGTTTCCACACATACCAATGATAGAAAACCCCCTCAAGACCTGAATCATATTTTGCAAGTATTGAGATCATTTGGGGAGTCTAGAAATTAGCAATGAGCAAGCCAGAGAAAATTAACATTGGAATAAGCAAATACTTTCCTCCCTTTGAGTTTCTCTCATGGAAGCTTTAGTGGTTTGCTGCTGTCAATCAAGTCTCAGCAGGTCCAGAAGGAGGCAGAGCGATGCCGCCCTCGTTGCCCAACCTGAACTCATTTTGTCTGTGTGTAATGCATTTATTTTGCCACGAATATGGAGGTGACTCACAAGGCGAAGAAAGAATAATCAATTATACCCAGACGGGGTTGTTTGTTAAATATTGTCATAACACAACTTTGTAATCAGGCTTCAGAATGACAACACCTCCAACTGACTCAACTTCACTCATAAACATGTGACTGTGTTTCGACACCAAGTCAGTTCATCGCCCACTGATGTGTCTCGGCAACCAATTTTGGAACAACAATTCTGGAACAACTCCGCACTACAGTCAAGCCCCACCTGGACCCACTCCAATTCGCCTACCAGCCCCGACTGGGAGTGGAGGACGCAGTCATCTACCTGCTGAAACGAGCCCACACCCACCTGGACAAGCCTGCAATCAGTGTGAAGGTCATGTGTTTTGACTTCTCCAGTGCTTTCAATACCATACGGCCATGAGTGTGAAGTTGGACAGGATGCAGGTGGAGGCCCCCTTGGTGTCCTGGGTTGTAGATTACCTGACTGACAGACTGCAGGACTGTGTGTCTGACAGGCTGGTCAGCAACACCGGGGCCCCGCAGGATACGGTCCTCTCCCCCTTCCTCTTCACCATTTACACCACCGATTTCCACTATCAGTCAGAGTCCTGCCACCTTCAGAAGTTTTCTGATGACTCTGTGATAGTGGGGTGTATTGAGGATGGTGATGACCGGTAATACAGGACACTGGCGGAGGACTTTGTCACATGGTGTGGAAAGAACCACCTCCAGCTTAATGTGACAAAGACCAAGGAGCTGGTTGTGGACCTGGGAAGGAGGAGGAGTACTTCAGCGACCCCTATTTCCATCAGGGGGGTTGATGTGGACATGGTTGAGGATTATAAATACCTGGGAGTACACATGGACAACAAGCTGAAAGGGTCAAAACACGCCATGGGCGGCTCTACGCAGGGGCAAGAGGGGGCAGAGCCCCCTTAAATAAATGTCTTGCCCCCTCAAATCAAAATTTGAGAAAGCAAATTTTAATAAACTCACAAAATTATTACATTACAAGTTGACAAAATTATCTGCACTAGCGGAAAAATCCGCCGTAAAAGGGACACACACGATATAGTAGTGTCGGCTTCCCTCTCATTCCTCCCTCCGCTGTGCGTGTATTCAACATTCCACAGGCTGCGAAGCAGACACACACCCGCACACACCCCTCAGCCCTCAGTAAACATCCAATCACTGTTGCATTATGAAAGTAAAAGAAAAGGAAAAGTTGTCTACGTTTATCATATACTTGTTAGGATGGGTGTATTTGTGTAGTCTTATCTGTCATAAACACGTTTATCGTCGCGGACTTTCGGTGCTACGGAGTTCCTTTTTTTTTTTTTTTTACAACTTGACGAGAGCAGTGACAGCGGAGGCTCTGAGCAGCAGTGGTTTGGAAGGCAGAGAGCCTCCACTGTCCCTGTAACAAGCTACAAGTCATTTATGATGCTGTTAATGACGGTAAAAATGAAACATAAGGTATATATCCTGCTTAGCAGTCCTCCTCTGCTGTCCTCTGTTCAGAGCGGAGTCCCTAGCAATGGACGGTTTTACTTAGCAACGGTCTGGCAATCGACTGCTGGAATTCTTTTTCTGTAGTTTTTCTTGTAAGTCTACATAGTCAACCTTTAATGTTTCAATCTACATTTTGTAATAAACAAATTATAAATTTCATTTGATATGACCAAGACACCTAAAAACAAAAACACAGCCGTTTTCATCAATTTAAAAGCATGTGGGCAACACACATACATTGGAGTGAATGAATTTTGTGCCCAAATGAGTGCCCACGTTCTGTTTTATAAATTAGTTTGAGATTCTTTTTTATCATTATTCATCAGACTACCTTTCAGTTTTGTAAATATTGACTGTAGTGTGTGAAGTCCTACTTTGGGTCAAAATTTATTTGAGAGTTAGGCCACTCAGTTAGGATAAATGTTATGTTGTTGGTTGATAAAATCTGGATGAAGGATGTTTTATTTTTATTTTATGAATTTATTTTTATTTTTATTTTTCAGTTTCCCCCCCTGAGGGATTGCCACCTTATTGTGGTCAGGGGGTTTGCGTGCCTCAGTGACCGTAAGAGCTATACCAGCAGGAGCTTAGTCTTCAGGTGGGACACCCAAGTTTGACAGGTCTGAAGGTAGAGGCCTGACAAAGTGCAATCCACTACTCCAGGTTGGGGTTGGACACATAGCTAAAGACCCATTTCAATGAAAAAAGCATCGTTACTATAAGCACAAAAAAAAAGTGCTGGAGCATGATGTGTACACATGATGCCCCCTTCACATTTCTGACTGCCCCCTCATATAAGCATGCCTAGAACCGCCCCTGAAACACGCTGAGGCCCTCTACAAGAAGGGACAGAGCCGCCTCTACTTCTTCAGGAGGCTAGGATCCTTCAACGTCTGTACAAAGATGTTGAAGATGTTTTACGAGTCGGTGGTGGCGGGTGCTTTCTTGTATGCCTTGGCTTGCTGGGGCAGCCGGCTGAGAGTGAGGGACGCAAACAGACTGGAAAAGTTGGTAGAGAAGGCCAGTAATGTGGTGGGAGTGGATCTGGACTCTCTGGCAGTGGTGTCAGAGAGAAGAAGTCTAGCAAAACTCCTAGCCATTATGGACAACACCTCCAACCCACTAGACTCAGACCTTGCGGAGAGAATGAGCACGTTCAGTGGAAGGCTTAGACTCCCAAAATGTGACACGGAACGACACAGGAGGTCCTTCATACTGACAGCCATCAGACTGTATAATGCATATGTTCCTTCTTAAATGCACTTAAATGTAGTAGAAATGTAGAATATATTTATATTATTCATATATCATATATAATATATGAGATATATTATTATTTATTATTATTGCCTATTGTGAGCGAACTGTGGTGCTGAATTTCCCCCAGGGATCAATAAAGTACTTTCTATTCTATTCTATTCTATTTACGGAGTTATGAGGATCATGAGCTAGAGATGCTATCAGATTTAAGTCCAGATACAGCAGAGATCAATTTCATCCCTATCCTCGACATTTTTGAGTGAAAGAAAGAGATCTCACTTACGCATGGCTGTCAAGTGATTGGACAGATTTACAAAGGACAGGGATTGTTTTATGTTAGAATCGCCTTCAAATCTTGCGAAATACTGTACTTGGTACAACTCAAATACCTCTCCTCAGTTTTGGCTAATAACTGTCCAAGACAAACAGTTAAGTTAAAGTTAAAGTACCAATGATTGTCACACAGACACTAGGTGTGGTGAAATTAACCTCTGCATTCCACCCATCCCCTTGTCCACCCCCTGGGAGGTGAGGGGAGCAGTGAGCAGCAGCAGTGGCAGCGCCCGGGAATCATTTTGGTGATTTAAACCCCAATTCCTACACTTGATGCTGAGTGCCAAGAAGGAAGGTAATGGGTCAACTGTTTATAGTATTTAGTATGACTCGGCCAAGGGTTTGAACACACAACCTGCCGATCTCAGGGCGGACACTCTAACCACAAAACCACTGAGCAGGCCAACATGCCAACAAAAAAATAACAGAATAAGCATCTCATGCAATGGTAGAGAGAGGGTGTTTGTCAAGAAGAGAAGAGAACACACCATTTGATTCCATTCTTTGTTAAAGAATGCATTAAAGAAGAAAACCACATAATTAAAGATGTCATATGATATATATATATATATATATATATGTATATATATATTACATTTAAACACTTCCTTGTGGTCTACATAACATGTCAGGGTGGTTCGTTGGTCAACATTTTGCATGGATTATGTTTTACAGACCATCTTCAAACCACTTCATGACTGTCCCTTCAGGATGCGCCGTTTTGAGAGTGTTCTTATTTATGTGCCTTCAATTCGAGAACATTATCTCTCCGCCCGCCATGTTGTAGTTTTTAGCCCGTCCATATCGAGTCTACTGAAAGAAATGTTTTGAACTGTAAACTACTTTATATTAGAAATGGCAACAGCGGAAGGCGCATGTGCATGTACGAGACAGTCTGCCCCACAACGAGAGGATAAAGAAAAATAGATAACGTATCTATAGAGCCAGAACACTGCCAGTAAAATTTTAAATAATAAAAAAAAAATGATACTGTAGAAAAAGTTGTATTGACACCGAAATACGTTTTGGCAATAAATAAATACAAACATTGAAAAAATACAATATTTATGGTGGATCTTTGTTTGTATAATGAGATGTTTTAATTGCCTGTATTCATATAGTGTATTTTTTTTGTGTTTATTTTAAACTTTTTTTTTCCACATTCGCTTCCTCTTTTCACGGCTTTGTTTCCTTTCTTTTTTTCTTGCTTCTTTTTTTACAGTTTCAATTTATCGGCAGTGTTGGACGTAGGGGTTAGGGGCCTGTGAGCAAGGCTTACAACAAAGGCTACAACAATGGGACCATTACCTCCCTGCTTGGCACTCAGCATCAAGGGTTGGAATTGGGGATTAAATGTGAATTATATTTATATAGCGCTTTTCTCTAGTGACTTTACATAGTGAAACCCAATATCTAAGTTACATTTAAACCTGTGTGGGTGGCACTGGGAGCAGGTGGGTAAAGTGTCTTGCCCAAGGACACAACGGCATTGACCAGGATGGCGGAAGCGGGAATCGAACCTGCAACCCTCAAGTTGCTGGCACGGCCGCTCTACCAACCGAGCTAAATCACCAAAATGATTCCAGAGTGCGGCCACCGCTGCTGCTCACTGCTCCCCTCACCTCCCAGGGGGTGGAACAAGGAGATGGGTAGAATGCAGAGAGTAATTTCACAACACTCAGTGGGTGTATGACTATCAGTGGTACTTTTAACTTAACAACTAAAAAAGAGAAGCAAATGTGAAAAAAAGAGTTGAAAATAAAAACCTGTGAAACAAACAAAGACAATAACAATTTACAAAAAAATATGGATATTGGCATCGAAAACATGTCATGATACAAAAAATTATCACAAAAATATTGTATTTTTTTCAATTTTTGTCGTTATTTCTTGACAAAACTTGTTTTGGTGCCAATACAACATTTTCTACAGTATCATTTTTTGTATACTAAATCTTACTGGCAGTGGTTTGAAAATATGAAAATTGGCATTGAAAACATGTCATGATACAAAAAAATTATCACAAAAATATTGTATTTTTCTTTAAATTGTGTATTTATTTGTTGCCAAAACTTGTTTTGGTGCCAATGCAACATTTTCTACAATCTCTTTTTTTTTTTTATACCAAATCTTACTGGCAGTGTTTTGAAAATATGAAAATTGGCATTGAAAACATGTCATGATACAAAAAATGTATCACAAAAATATTGTATTTTTTTTAAATTGTGTATTTATTTGTTGCCAAAACTTTTTTTGTTGCCAATGCAACATTTTCTTCAATCAAATTTTTTTTCTACACCAAATCTTACTGGCAGTGTTTTGAAAATATAAATAGTGGCATCGAAAACATGTCATGACACAAAAAATCATCACAAAAATATTGTATTTTTTTCTATTTTTGTATGTATTTGTTGCCAAAACTTGTTTTGGTGCCAATACAATATTTTTCCACTATATAATTTTTTTTTATAACAAATCTTACTGGCAGTGTTTTGAAAATATGAATAGTAGCATCAAAAACATGTCATAATACAAAAAAAATATATATATATCACAAAAATGTTGTATTTTTTCTATTTTTGTCTTTATTTGTTGCCAAAACTTGTTTTTTTTCTATTCCAAATTTTACTGGCAGTGTTTTGGCTCCCTACTTATTGACTACAATGGTGGACTCTCCCAAAGCTCATCAGGTTAACCATGCCTATATGAAGACATCCGCTGATGTCGCACAAATTGGAAGAAGTATGAAGGAAGGCTTGACTGTTTTATAATTATATCCGCTATTGCCTACATGGTTTGATTTCAAATTTTAGGAACGTATGCAGATCAAAAATACACAAAAACACATACTGTTAGGTAAGAAAAGTTGGTTTTGCAATATAGGTTCCCTTTAAGTGGGAGAAGTAGGCACAGTCCTTAATCACTGTAAGTTCTTTGCTCCATCCAAACCCTCAAAGTCATCATCCATGGCTTCTATGCATCTGTCTGACCTAAATCACATCCAGGTGAGTAAAGGCTTAATGCAGGAAAAGATCCTCTGTTGACACCCGGTGTGCTATATGGGTCAAAATGTGAGTTTCTACACACCGTGGCTGTTTGGATATGCTTCTATGGAGTAAATCAACTCCACTGTTATTATTCTGCCAAAAAACAGCCATGCTGCTCAGATGTCCCTTTTACTGCCACCGGAAAAAAGGAAGATAAGAAGAAGGCCCCTGCAGTAGCAATCTGTTTACAACTGATGTCATCAATTCCGGGCTATTCACTCATGTTGACCGTGACAGGCCTGCAGGGGTGGTCTTTTGGAGCAGCAGACAGAAAATCAGTGTCATCTCAATTTGACACACCTTCACATTAAAAAAAAATGAGACTCCATAAGGATTGTGCTGTGCATCACCGTACCGCCTACCTGTCATAGTCTCCATTGCAGAGCGCTCGCACAGGGATGGAGAAGGGCTCCCAAGTCGGGTTTAGCGTGTTCTTCACCACTTCTGTCTTGTGGCAGATGGTGAACCTGAGGAAGAAGGTCAGCAGGGATTTAAAGTGCCGCTGACTAAAACCTTTAGGAGGACATTGAGGAGAACATTAAGTTTGCTTTGAAATCTTGCCTGGATCAAGTCGTCTGTATGCTGCTGAGTTCAAGGGATCCCTGTCTAACTCCGCTAACCCCCATCCCTTTAAAGTCCATCCCCTCCTACCTGGCTTCCATAAGCCAACATGAACCCCCCGCTGAACTCAAAGACGAGACAAACTCACGTGCCATCCTCGTTACTCCTGTAGAAGACCATGAAGGGGTCCGACTTTCCAAAGAAGTCCTTCTTATCCAGTTTGTTGGCACAAAACTGCATGGTGGTGTAATCCTACAGGGGGGGAAGCCAGATCAACAGAAAAAAGGTAGCACATTGTAATTTCATGCTCCTGCATCTGTTTGCCGGCTGTTGTTTATTTACACATGGTGTTCTACGAGATATAAGAGCACAGACGCACCAAATAAAAGCAAAAGCTGTCCGAATGCAAATAAGAGCCCAGTCAAACGAGCCAGCAGGGCTCCACTTTTCAAACATGCTATTTATTATGCAACTCCTGCATAACAACATTGCACACGGCAAGGGCTATCAAATGGAAAACACCGTGTTGTGCTGAAAATAATCACAGTAGAAGTAAGAGAGATCACACAGCAGTGCTAAAGTGGATTGGGTTATTTTGTACATGGAGGCGGAGGCTTTGTACACAATAGGTGGACAAGGTGGGAGTGCAGCTAATGATACATTAGAAAGGCCGCCATTAACATAATTATACTAATTTGAGCCACTTTTCAATGCAGGCCTCTATTATAGGCACAATGAACATGGCCTAAAAACGCTCTTGCTATCTGATAGCAGTCAAGCTATTAGGTATTGTTTACTAATGAGGCTGCACTGTACCTATAACGATGAACAGGTTAGACGGCACCATGTACTTAGCCTCTGATCTAGGTATAGGCAATAATAACGATGATATTTCACAAGTGAAGACGAGACAATTAGTGCATCTGTGTGTTCAAACCGTCACAAGAAAAGTTTGAGGACTTTTGCAAAGAGGAAACAAGCTGTCAACTTTGTGTCAATTGAGGTGCTTTTTTTAGTAAATAACTGTAAATAACTATATATATAGATATAGATATAGATATATATCTATATATATATATATATATATATATATATATATATATATATTTATACATATACATATGTATATATATATATATATATATATATATATATATATATATATATTTATATATATATATATATATAAACCCCGTTTCCATATGAGTTGGGAAATTGTGTTAGATGTAAATATAAACGGAATACAATGATTAGCAAATTATTTTCAACCCATATCCAGTTGAATATGCTACAAAGACAACATATTTGATGTTCAAACTGATAAACATTTTTTTGTTCGCAAATAATCATTAACTTTAGAATTTGATGCCAGCAACACGTGACAAAGAAGTTGGGAAAGGTGGCAATAAAGACTGATAAAGTTGAGGAATGCTCATCATACACTTACTTAGAACATCCCACAGGTGTGCAGGCAAATTGGGAACAGGTGGGTGCCATGATTGGGTATAAAAGCAGCTTCCATTAATTCCTAAGTAATTCACAAACAAGGATGGGGTGAGGGTCACCACTTTGTAAGCAAATTGTTGAACAGCTTTAGAACAACATTTCTCAACGAGCTATTGCAAGGAATTTTAGGGATTTTACCATCTACGGTCCGTAAAATCATCAAAAGGTTTAGAGAATCTGGAGAAATCACTGCACGTAAACGATGATAATACGGACCTTTGATCTCTCAGGTGGTAGTGCATCAAAAACTGATGTCAGTGTGTAAAGGATATCACCACATGGGCTCAGGAACACTTCATAAAACCTCTGTCAGTAACTACAGTTGGTCGCTACATTTGTAAGTGCAAGTTAAAACTCTACTATGCAAAGCAATACCCATTTATCAAAAACACCCAGAAACACCGCCGGTTTGCTGGGCCCGAGCTCATCTATGATGGACTGATGCAAAGTGGGAAAGTGTTCTGTGGTCTGACGAGTCCACATTTCAAATTATATTTTGAAACTATGGACGTGGTGTCCTCCGTAACAAAAAGGAAAATAACCAACCGCATTGTTGTAGGCGCAAAGTTCGAAAGCCAGCATCTGTGATGGTATGGGGGTGTATTAGTGCCCAAGGCATGGGTAACGTACACATCTGTGAAGGCACCATTGATGCTGAATGGTCCACACAGGTTTTGGAGCAACATATTTTGTCATACAAGCATCGTTATCATGGACGCCCCCGTTTATTTCAGCAAGACAATGCCAAGCCATGTTTTACAACAGCGTCGCTTCGTGGTAAAAGAGTGCGGGTACTTTCCTGGTCCGCCTGCAGTACAGACCTGTCTCCCTTCGAAAATGTGTGACGCATTATGAAGCGTAAAATACAACAGCGGAGACCCCGGACTGTTGAACGACTGAGGCTCTACGTAAAACAAGAATGGGAAAGTATTCCACTTTCAAAGCTTCAACATTTAGTTTGTAGTTCCCAAACCTTTATTGAGTGTTGTTAAACGAAAAGGTGATGTAACACAGTGGTGAACATGCCCTTTCCCAACTACTTTGGCACGTGTTGCAGCCATGAAATTCTAAGTTAATTATTATTTGCAAAAGAACATAAAGTTTATGAGTTTGAACATCAAATATCTTGTCTTTGTAGTGCATTCAATTGAATATTGGTTGAAAAGGATTTGCAAACCATTGTATTTTGTTTTTTTTACATCTAACACAATTTCCCCAACGCATATGGAAACGGGGTTTGTATATATATATATATATATATATATATATATATATATATATATATATATACATATATATGTACATATACTGCGTGTGTGTGTTTGTACATACTATACCTATATAAGGGATATATAACTATTAATAATATAATTGATTTTTAAGAGTAAGTGAAAGTTCAACTTCTACCTTGTTTACTTACATGAAAACTTTCTTAAAGTTTTGCAAGCATTTAATCAATATCAAGCAGCTGAAATGTGCCAACATGGATTAGTGTAAAAAGAGTGTTTTGCATTTTTCCTATCATGCACTGTAATGGATTTGAGTGGGTGTAATTTTAAATGTTTTATGGTGCTCTGACAGTTTTTATGATACGCACATAGTTCAGTGAGCAGGTTGTGTAATGTGTCCCCATGTGTGTTGACTTTTTATGCTGGTTGCATTTATTTAATTTTATTTCTTTTTGTGCCTTGAGTAGGGAAAATTCTTTGGATTGGGTCATTTAAGTGAATGCTGTGCTGCATTCTTCCCAAAATCACAATTCAGGGTCATTGTTTGATTGATTGATTGATTGATTGATTGACTTATTGATTGATTGATTGATTGATTGATTGATTGATTGATTGATTGATTGATTGATTGATTGAAACTTTTATTAGTATATTGCACAGTTCAGTACATTTTCCGTACAATTAACCACTAAATGGTAACACCCGAATATGTTTTTCAACTTGTTTAGGTCAGGATCCACGTGAATCAATTAATGGTACAAATATATACTATCAGTATAATACAGCCATCACACAAGTTAATCATCATAGTATATACATTGAATTACTTACATTTTTTACAATCTGGGGGGTTGGATGAGGAGGGTTCGGTTGATATCAGTACCTCAGTCATCAACAATTATATCATCAGAGAAATTGGCATTGTAACAGCGTAGGTCTGACTTAGTAGGATATGTACAGCCAACCAAGAACATACTGAGTTCAGATAGCATAGGATCAAAATAATGCATTAGAAATACATTACATTATTTACATTTGGTCATTTACAATCCGGGGAGATGGGATGTGAAGGGGGGAGGGTATTAGTAAAGGGTTGAAGTTGCCTGGGGGTGTTGTTTTAGAACGGTTTTGAAGGGGGTTAGAGATGCACTTTCTTTTACACCTGTTGGGAGTGCATTCCACATTGATGTGGCATAGAAAGAGAATGAGATAAACCTTTTTTAGATCGGAATATGGGTTTAACGTGGTTTGTGGTGCTCCCCCTGGTGTTGTGGTTATGGCGGTCATTTACGTTAAAGAAGTAGTTTGACATGTACTTCGGTATCAGGGAGGTGTAGCGGATTTTATAGACTAGGCTCAGTGCAAATTGTTTCACTCTGTCCTCCACCCTGAGCCAGCCCAGTTTGGAGAAGTGGGTTGGAGTGAGGTGTGATCTGGGGTGGAGGTCTAAAAGTAACCGGACTAGCTTATTCCGGGATGTTTGGAGTCTATATTTGAGGGTTTTGGAGGTGCTGGGGTACCAGGAGGTGCAAGCATAATCGAAAAAGGGTTGAATAAGAGTTCCCGTTAGAATCTTCCAGGTGCTTTTGTTGACCAGAGAGGAGATTCTGTAGAGGAATCTCGTTCTTTGATTGACCTTTTTGATTACCTTGGTTGCCATTTTATGACAGGAAAGATTGGCCTCTAGAATGGAACCTAGATAGGTGATCTCATCTTTCCTGGTGATAACAATGTCACCCACTTTAATAGTGAAGTAACTGACTTTCTTAAGGTTGATGTGGGACCCAAATAGGATGGATTCCGTTTTACCTAAGTGTATGGATAGCTTGTTGACATTATTGACATGATTGACATGATTTACTCACATATCCACAAAATGGCAGCAACTTTGCAGAAATCAGATATTCAAAATTAATTTGGAAGTGGCATGAGGGCCAGCTTCCTTAATAAACTCATAACCTCTCATGGGCTAAACTGAAGAGTGGGCCGTAGTTTGCACAGCCCTGATTTAAACAGTGCACGGTTTAAAAAAAAAATGTTGATACTATTGGACAGGGTGGGGCGTGGTTTAATTTGCAATCTGGCAATGCTTCCCCAATCGAACATCTTGCAGACGGACTCAAAAAACAGGTTATAAAAGTGACTGTGGAGCAAAATTTACGCCAAAGCACATCCAATATATATTATCTAGTCAACAAATAAGTGTTTTAAATGTAGATTAATATCAGAGGTCCCCTTTAATAAAGATCGATGTTACTTATTTTCTATTGTTGTGTACTGGATTTCATTAATACAACATCGCTGTTGGGGGAGTGGCTGTACCAGCAACCTGAGGGTTACTGGCTCAATCCCCACCTTTTACCAACCTCTTCACGATCGGTGTGTCCTTGAGCAAGACGCTTCACCCTTGCTCCTGATGGGTCGTGTTTAGGGCCTTACATGGCAGCTCCAGCCATCAGAGTGTGAACGTGTGTGTGAATGGGTGAATGTTGAAATAGTGTCAAAGCGCTTTGGGTACCTCGAAGGTAGAAAAGCGCTATACAAATATAACCCATTTACCATTCTGGGCAGCTGGATGGAATCATACTGATTAGCAACATTTCCGCAGAGAGGCTGTTAATGAGTTTTCTATGTAGTTGATGAATGTGTCTGAATCTTGTGCTTGTGTAAAGTGACACAACACACTTAACTTTTATTTGAGTGGTTACTTATCCTATTTGAATTACACGATGTGATATTAGCGCTCAGCCTTGACTCGAAAAAGCGATGTGCAGCTTTGTTGACTCCTCTATCTGTCCTCCATCTGCGGTGTCGCCGCTGGGAGGAGGATTTGACGACACCTAGGAAAGCTCTCATCACTGTTGCTTCCAATCATACTTTTTTATGTTTCCTCCCAACACTGCGGGTGTGCGGAAAACAGATGCAAAGCGAAGAGCTGATTAAAACAGTCAGTGGTGGCTAAATAAATCAGCCTCTTTTATGTTGTTGCCACTCCATTCCCTATTGTCATTGTCAGTATTATGCTGAGATTCTACACAACCCACCAGGTGGAGATCATTAATGGACAATTGTCTTTTTACCTCACCCAATTTGTGTAGCGGTCAACTTATAGAGCCATTCTCACAAATTCAAATTCTCCCTCTGTGGCTTTTTTATGGCTTTTTGCCAGAATGTCTTGCTCTGAGAGGTGCATCCTATAATTGTCCTGTTCAGCCCTCACATAGCTTCCGCACTTTCACTTCCACAGCAGAGCAGCGCCTTGAGCCACATTAGAGACAACAACAACACACATCGGTATTGTTTTGATGTCCCATTTAGAGAGAGTATTACATTCACCACGACTAATTTAGAGAGAAGGTAGGAGTAAAGCATGTGGTAAAGTGGACTTAACAGGTTTGAACATTTTCACTAAGGTGCCACTAAGGTAATGAACTTGGCAGGCAATACAAATAAATGAATACATTTTGATTGATTGATTGTCAAAACATGACACACAATACTTGAATGAATACTAACTAAGATATTCAACTTACAACTACATACTATCGGGGGTATAACACTGAATTGTGGACCCACTATCCCCAACATCACCGTACCAAACACACACAAACTTTGTATAATCACATGCACTAAAAAACTAATTATTGATGGATTTGATTGAAACTGGCTTTTTATAACATATGTCAAAACTATAAGTAGGTTTTTGACTTTTTTGGAATTAACATATGTAGAACATATATATATATATATATATATATATATATATATATATATATATATATATATATGTATATATATACATATATATATATATATATATATACCCCCTAAAAATGTGTTGTTTAAAAAAAAAAAAGCATTTAATTTAGAAAACTGACTTAATTATCATGTAAAATAACCTGTCATTATTTACTTAATGTCAAGTCTCCCTTTAACGCCAGGAGTAAAGGAGGGATTAACTGATACACAAAGGATTATCAACAGTAGATAATACAAATCATAATAATCCATCATTATTATCATACAGTGGCGGGCTGCGCATTTCCCACCTAGGCCTTCAGTGATCTCCTACGTTGTCCGACTTTAATAAATACCCCTCAAAATTCCATCATTTATGTCACCACATGACCAAGGCTGGAGAAATGCTATACAGAAACACACTTGAATCACCAAAACAGTGTACAAAACAGGCTATATTTCAACACATTTAAAAACCAATGAACCCGCATCAGCATTTAAAAATATACCTTACGTGGTAGTCAAAATTAAAATACTTGTAAAGAACATATTAAATGGGAAAAAATAAATAAATAAAGTATTTCAACTTTTTCTTTGTCAGTTAAAAAAGTGAGAACTGATGATTTCTCTGTTGGCCGGGTATGGTTCCGGTGCCCCTTCCTCCTTTTCGCAAATTACAAGTTGTGATTGGATTCTCACTTGGGAGTGACAAGTGAAAATTAAATCACAGTCACGTTTAGCCGAAGGCTACCGAGATGGGCTACTGTCAACAACTCGTGATCTGATTGGCTATCGCATCTGTCTATCAATTGTCTATCCGACAGAATTCACACAGCGCTAGCCACATGCTAGCTGAATTCTGATATGATAAAAGCTCTAAGGAAAAAACTAGCAACACTGGAGCCTAATAAAACATGAAGACAATATATTGAATGATTTATGGAATGTAGATTAAAATTAACTTTTGTTAATATATGATCATGATTTATGTGAGGCCAGTAGAGAAGCCCTTGCTGGCCCCAACGGCACACCAATGTTATCATAGTATTAGTAGTGCATCCCTTGGGAGTTAAGTCTCCACTTGTCTTTAAAAACTAGTGACACATCTGTTTTTAACTTTAACTGAGGGTCTTTGAATGCACCACAGTTATGGGCAATTAGATGCAAAAGTGAAACTTGTACATAACTTTTTTTCTATGGTCCCACAGATAGGTTTATTATATTTTACCTTTCTACTATCACCTCATCCGTGTTTCAAAATACTAGTGCTGTCAGTAAATGCTAAAAGTATAGCATTAAAGGGGTGATATTATGATTTATTTCTACAAAACACTTCCTTGTGCTCTACATAACATGTAATGGTGGTTCTTTGGTCAACATTTTGCACAAATTATGTTTGACAGACCGTCTTTAAGCCGCTCTCTCACTTTGGAGGATGTAAGATGGAGTCAGTCGCTGCTCTGCATCTAAATGGCCATGAGACTGTGCTAAGAAGTATTAGCATTGAGCAACGTTAATTATCAAACCAATTGATCCCTCAGGTAGACATCTTGGGAAATATGGCTAAGTGAATGAATAGACCCGCTCACAAAGTGGCAAGCTCGCCCTGAAGAGTGAAATAAAATGTATTATCGATTTCATCAATTATTAAATCACTTTGGCACAAGCTTGAATCATCTTGCCTCGCTCTTGTTTTACTTTGGAGTACCACACATGGTTCTTAGGGCTGTTTTACAGTCTAAAGCATATATCGTTTCGCACAGAGGACTTTTTTATCAAAATTATGGTGAATGGGTTATACTTGTATAGCGCTTTTCTACCTTCAAGGTACCCAAAGCACTTTGACACTATTTCCACATTCACCCATTCACACACACATTCACACACTGATGGTGGGAGCTGCCATGCAATGCCCTAACCACAAACCATCAGTAGCAAGGGTGAAGTGTCTTGCTCAAAGACACAACGGACGTGACTGGGTTGGTAGAAGCTGGGGATCGAACCAGGAACCCTCAGGTTGCTGGCACGGCCATTCTCCCAATACCGCCACGCCGTCCCATTGATCTTTCTTTAAAATCTTAAAGAATGGTGGTTTTGAGGCCCAACTTACAAACATACAGGCAACAATCCTACAAGAGTAAATGTATAGAAAAACAACAACAACACCCAAAGTGGAAAAAAAAACAGCAGAACATTGATTTGGCTATTGGAATCAATTGCAGATATCTCTGTCTACAGCATTAAGTTAGCAAGTATTGAATCATTTTGATACTTACATGCATTGGTATCATTAAACATTTATAGACTTAATGCAGCTATATGGCCAACTTTATAGCCTGAAGAAAACAAGTAGCTGGAAACATTAAGTCTTCTCCCCGGCTTCTTGGGCAGCACTTAATGTGATTGTTTACTATCTTCATTAAGTTGTGCGGATAGAAAGCCAATAGCGATTAGATAATACATTGTTAACACACACTTGGAGGATCAACTGAATGCACTTTGGAAGAAACTCATGTTTAGGAGAGTTTGCACCTAAAGGACCATTTTCTTCAATGTAATTCTATACATAATAAAACTGTTGACTTGCACTATTTTATTGAATGTTGGCAATAATTGAAATCCTTATGAGACACGAAAACACTTTTTTTTTTTTTTTTAATGCATTCTAACTCCTAATAGAGCCTTTGGGAGTCATTATGTCTTTGCGTCTATTACGACCATAAAACCCAATAAATAACTAACCAAAAAGCACCAAAAATACACAATTTACTTTTCTTGACATGAATATTAACGAAGTATTAGCAATATTGTTATCATAAGAGCTAACGTCAAGGACCTTTTTTTAGCGACGTTTTTACCAGAGAGGGGAAACTACCTAATGCTCCTGTATTGACACTCTGAGCTGGTGAGCTGCTGTCTCACCTCTGAGCTCGTGAAAGTTAATTCTAGGTTATATAGATTGCCTCTAACCTTGAGTTTGAGTTTATTTCGAACATGCAAGCCTACAAAATGATACATCACAATTTCCTGTATCTCTTTTCAAAATGTTCGAAAAGGAGTAGGAAGAAGCTTAGACTAATCTTTATAGTTGGAGAATGTAGCCCTGAAGGAAGCTTCTCCCCCGCCACCGTGACCACCACTTCCCGAAGACAGCTGGCACCCCACTCGGCGACGGAAAGTTTCTCTGAGTATGGCTTCCTGCGCTTCGTGCACTTTACTCATGGATAGGTTGGCTTTGCTAGAGAGCCGTGTCCGCCAGTTAGAGCAGTGTAATTTCGTAACTTTAGATGTTGCGGACACATCTCCTAGCGTTAGCTGTAGCGTGCTAACTAGCCCAGCTTGTAGCAGCCCTAACCGGCCTACAAGCTACGGTGTACCGGTTGAGACGCATAATAGATTTAGCCCTTTAGCTAGTCCTACACCCCAGTCTACCGGGCACCACACTTTAGTCATAGGGGACTCCATCACCCGAAACATAAAGCTTAGCAAACCAGCCACAATTAAGTGTATTCCCGGGGGCAGAGCACCTGACATTGAAGCTAATCTTAGGGAGCTAACTCGCAACAGGTCTAGTAAACACGTACGGCAGGCTAACCGCACCACTAGTTATGCGAATATAGTAATACACGTTGGCTCCAATGACGTTAGGATGAGACAATCAGAGATTACAAAGAGAAACATAGCCAGGGCTTGTAATCTCGCCAGAAAGATGTCCAGGCATCGAGTAATTGTCTCTGGCCCCCTGCCTGGGAGAGGCAATGATGAGAGATATAGCAGATTAGTCTCTCTTAACAAGTGGCTGGATAGCTTCTGCAGACAACAGGGATTTACGTTTATTGATAATTGGCCCTCTTTCTGGGGCAAACCTGGCTTGCTGAGGAGAGACGGCCTTCACCCTAACCAGGAAGGCGCTATCCTCTTGTCTCGGAACATAGACTTCGCATTGAGCCACATTTGACTAACTGCACTAGAGCAAGCCCGGTCACAGGCAATTACAGAGCCTGCTAGCCTGGGTATGGAGTCAGTTAAGCTAGAACTAGCCAGCGCCAGGCTGGACGATCCCTGTACACATAGCAATTTTCGTAGAATAATACACAACTCACGAAATGTTTTTTCTACTGTGTCTATGACTACGTCAGAGTTAGACATGCGTTCTACTGAGGTGGCAAATTATGATGCGTTCAGTTTATCGCAGCGCCAAGTAGACAATCTGAAAATTCCCGTCATATCAATTCCTAGATATGGTCGTAATTATTTTAAGTACACTGCGCATAATAAACGCAACATTGCTGCTACGGATAATTGTATCAACAACTCCTTAAAACAGCCCACTACCTATAATATGGGCTTTCTAAACATCAGATCTTTGTCTCCCAAAACGTTATTAGTCAATGAGGTCATTAGAGACAACAACCTTAACGTCATCGGTCTTAGCGAAACCTGGCTTAAACCAGACGACTTTTTTGCGATAAATGAGGCATCCCCTCCTAACTATACGAATGCGCATATTGCCCGTCCCCTCGAAAGGGGAGGGGGTGTCGCACTAATATACAACGAAAACTTTAACTTTAGTCCTAACTTAAATAATAAATATAAATCGTTTGAGGTGCTTTCTATGAAGTCTGCCACACCTCTGCCTCTGTGCCTGGCCGTTATCTACCGCCCCCCAGGGCCCTATTCGGACTTTATTAGTGAATTCTCAGAGTTTGTTGCTGATCTAGTGACGCACGCCGATAATATAATTATAATGGGGGACTTTAATATCCATATGAATACCCCATTGGACCCACCGTGCGTGGCGCTCCAGACTATAATTGATAGCTGTGGTCTTACACAAATAATAAATGAACCGACGCATCGCAGCGGTAATAATAATAATAACTGCTATAGCAGCCGCAACATTAATGCTGCCACAACGACGACTCTTGCGGACCTACTGCCCTCCGTAATGGCACCGTTCCCAAAGTATGTGGGCTCTATTGATAACCTCACTAACAACTTTAACAACGCCCTGCGCGAAACCATTGATAGTATAGCACCGCCGAAGTTAAAAAAGGCTCCAAAAAGGCGTACGCCATAGTTTACTGAAGAAACTTGAGCTCAGAAAATATTATGTAGAAAGCTGGAACGCAAATGGCGCACGACTAAACTTGAGGTGCACCATCAAGCATGGAGTGATAGTTTATTAACTTATAAACGCATGCTTACCTTAGCTAAAACTAATTATTACTCAAATCTCATCCGCATTAATGAAAACGATCCAAAATTTTTGTTTAGTACAGTAGCATTGCTAACCCAACAAGGGACTCCTTCCAGTAGCTCCACCCATTCGGCAGATGACTTTATGAAGTTCTTTAATAAGAAAATTGAACTTATTAGAAAGGAGATTAAAGACAATGCGTCCCAGCTACAACTGGGTTATAGTAACACAGATACGATTGTATATACGGCGGATACTGCAAATATCCAAAATAGTTTCTCTCGTTTTGATGAAATAACATTAGAAGGATTGTTACAACGTGTAAATGGAATAAAACAAACAACATGTTTACTTGACCCATTTCCTGGGAAACTTATCAAGGAGCTTTTTGTATTATTAGGTCCATCAGTGCTAAATATTATAAACTTATCACTTTCCTCGGGCACTGTTCCCCTTGCATTCAAAAAAGCGGTTATTCATCCTCTCCTTAAAAGACCTAACCTCGATCCTGACCTCATGGTAAACTACCGACCGGTGTCTCACCTTCCCTTTATTTCGAAAGTCCTCGAAAAAATTGTTGCAGAGCAGCCAAATGAACACTTAGCGTTTAACAATCTATGTGAAACCTTTCAATCCGGTTTCAGGGCAAATCACTCGACTGAGACAGCCCTCGCAAAATTGACTAATGATCTATTGCTAACGATGGACTCTGATGCGTCATCTATGTTGCTGCTCCTCGATCTTAGCGCTGCTTTCGATACCGTCGATCATAATATTTTATTAGAGCGTATCAAAACACGAATTGGTATGTCAGACTCAGCCCTGTCATGGTTTAACTCTTATCTTACTGATAGGATGCAGTGCGTCTCCCATAACAGTGTGACCTCGGACTATGTTAAGGTAACGTGTGGAGTTCCCCAGGGTTCGGTCCTTGGCCCTGCACTCTTCAGCATCTACATGCTGCCGCTGGGTGACGTCATACGCAAATACGGTATTAGCTTTCACTGTTATGCTAATGACACCCAACTCTACATGCCCCTAAAGCTGACCAACACGCCGGACTTTAGTCAGTTGGAAGCGTGTCTTAATGAAATTAAACAATGGATGTCCGCTAACTTTTTGCAACTTAATGCCAAAAAAACGGAAATGCTGATTATCGGTCCTGCTAGACACCGACCTCTATTTAATAATACATTTTTAACATTTGACAACCAAATAATAAAACAAGGTGACTCTGTAAAAAATCTGGGTATTATCTTCGACCCAACTCTCTCCTTTGAGTCACACATTAAAAGCGTTACTAAAACGGCCTTCTTTCATCTCCGTAATACCGCTAAAATTCGCTCTATTTTGTCCACTAAAGACGCCGAGATCATTATCCACGCGTTTGTTACGTCTCGTCTCGATTACTGTAACGTATTATTTTCGGGTCTCCCCATGTCTAGCATTAAAAGATTACAGCTGGTACAAAATGCGGCTGCTAGACTTTTGACGAGAACAAGAAAGTTTGATCATATTACGCCTGTACTGGCTCACCTGCACTGGCTTCCTGTGCACTTAAGATGTGACTTTAAGGTTTTACTACTTACGTATAAAATACTACACGGTCTAGCTCCAGCCTATCTTGCCGATTGTATTGTACCGTATGTCCCGGCAAGAAATCTGCGTTCAAAAGACTCCGGCTTATTAGTGATTCCTAGAGCCCAAAAAAAGTCTGCGGGCTATAGAGCGTTTTTCGTTCGGGCTCCAGTACTCTGGAATGCCCTCCCGGTAACAGTTCGAGATGCTACCTCAGTAGAAGCATTTAAGTCTCACCTTAAAACTCATCTGTATACTCTAGCCTTTAATTAGACCTCCTTTTTAGACCAGTTGATCTGCCGCTTCTTTTCTTTTTCCTATGTCCCCCCCTCCCTTGTGGAGGGGGTCCGGTCCGATGACCATGGATGAAGTACTGGCTGTCCAGAGTCGAGACCCAGGATGGACCGCTCGTCGGGACCCAGGATGGACCGCTCGCCTGTATCGGTTGGGGACATCTCTACACTGCTGATCCGCTTGAGATGGTTTCCTGTGGACGGGACTCTCGCTGCTGTCTTGGATCCGCTTGAACTGAACTCTCGCGGCTGTGTTGGAGCCACTATGGATTGAACTTTCACAGTATCATGTTAGACCCGCTCGACATCCATTGCTTTCGGTCCCCTAGAGAGGGGGGGTTGCCCACATCTGAGATCCTCTCCAAGGTTTCTCATAGTCAGCATTGTCACTGGCGTCCCACTGGATGTGAATTCTCTCTGCCCACTGGGTGTGAGTTTTCTTTGCCCTTTTGTGGGTTCTTCCGAGGATGTTGTAGTCGTAATGATTTGTGCAGTCCTTTGAGACATTTGTGATTTGGGGCCATATAAATAAACATTGATTGATTGATTGATAAACTGAGAAGTTGGTTCACTTTAACATTCAACTTACACCCAGAAAAGTAAAAAAAGACCCGTAAAGACACTAGCTTCTTCACCCCTTGTTTCTTCGCAATGACTATGAGTCATTCTTTATCAAAATGGGAATATATCAACATCCTAACAGTAGGTATCTGAGTGAGAGCAAACATTGTACAGTAAGTGATGTTTTATTATGTCTGCTTGCTCTCATGAAGTGTGCAATGATTAGTAGTAGTCGTTATTGTAGAAAGAAAAAGCGAATGCTGTGAAGGGTTTTTGTTGAATAATGGACTGCTGTATGCTTAAAATGAGCAAAATACGTAAATACTTCATCTCATTATGAATGTACCTTTTAATGCATTACATATATACTTACAGCATATACAAAGTATATAAAACGTTGATGGAAGTGTTTAGATTTTTTTTAAGTGATTTTTAGGCAGGATAAAGAAACTGCCATTGGCTCCAATGTAAGCAAACCTTTGCTGACACTTATTTACTATTAAGAATGCATAAAAACAAAAAAAAATCATGTGTGCTTGTCTTACATAAGGATGATAGGCGAAATTCCAAATAACAAGTGCAGTCTCCCTTTAAAATTGTTATTGAGTATATACAAAAGATACTCATATGAAAAAAACATGGCAACTGAAGCAACATCCAGATCACAGTTGAAGCTGGAACTAATCGATTAGGAACACAAGTCACTTTTGTTTTTCAAATGTCTTCTCTAAGACACTCATTAATTTGCTTATTTGTTTAGTTTGTTTTGGCATATTTAAAAGTGATTTCTTCGCAACAAGGAAAAAAGACATACTGTATGCACGATAAAGTACTAAAAAAAGCCTACCAATCACAGCTCCGGGATCCGCGTCACTTTAGAGGCGAGATTAGATTTTTTTGGAGCTGCACATCAATCTCCGCCGGAGGGTTTGGAGACAAGCTGTGTTGTGGCGTTATAGCATAATGCAAGCCTTTCGTTTTATCATTTGTTTTTTTTCTCCAGTGAATACACTCGATGTTCTAGTCAAATGCAGCTCTAATGTTAACAATCTAGCTTACATAGCTATACTGGTGTCCTTCTGGCCATTTTCCTTAAAGGGAAACTACACTTTTTTTCGAATTTTGCCCATCGTTTATTATAAAAGACATGACCACGGATGGATTATTTTAATGCATTCTAAATATTAAATACATAAAAGTCTGCTTACAGCAGAGCCAATGGGAGCTCCACTATTTTGCCCATAAAATTCAATAAATAAATATTCAAAAACCACCAACAATACTCCATTAACTTTTTGTGACTTGAATATTAAACAAGTATTAGTGATATTATTCTTTTTATAAATGCTAACACAGACAAACTATTTATAGTGGTGCCGTGATCACTTCCTGCGTGCCTGTTTGCATCACAGAGTGGCCGGCTGCTTTCTCGTTTCCCTGCTCCCTGTAAATTTATTCTAGATCATGCATCATGCATTTTACCTGAAAAGTAGGTAATATAATCCGACAAATTGGGACACTTTGACAGCCAATTTAAGACCTGGAACTGGCGAGAACGACACGAAAAGCACTCGCCCCTTTTCTAAAAAAAAACATCCAAAAAACGGCAACAATACTGAGTCAATTTACATCTCCTTTAACCAAGTGTTAGTGATATTGTTATCATAATCGTTCGCTATTTTTAGTGGCGCCTTGATCACAGAGCGCTATCTAATATTGACATACTGAACCGGTGAGCTGCAGCATTGCCACTGAGCTGGTGAAAGTTTATAAAGATTAAAAAGTATGTGTCACAACGGTGGGGTCGCAGTTTACTGCGGAGTCGTTCTCCCAGGAATGCAGAACGGACAACTCCGGACAACAGCGTGAGGTAAGAGATTATTTATTGATAAAAATCAGCCAACTAAAAAAATAACAGGCAAACAAAAGGAAAGCTAAAGAACCACAACTTAGCACTGGAATCATGAACTAGGAAACTAACTATCTGTGGCATCAACGAACAACTTCTACGTGAACCAGGCATGAAGCGAATAATGACGCCAACCAACTGACTGGCAAAAGCAGGCTTAAATAGTGCCTCTGATTAGTGCTCGGGTAGCAGGTGAGAGGCCGAACACTACTCAGAGACAGGTGAACATAATGAGCCACCATGGCAACCAAAACAAACTCGGGAGGTGCACAAACAGGAACCAAAGAAGTCCAAAACTAACAGAAAACACAACAACATGATCCGTGACAGTATGACTCAAATATGGTTGATAAAATATGTGGACATAAACCGAGAAGTTAGAAAACGTCAATATTCAACTTGGACCCCACTTAGCAAAGGTGTCAAATGATGCTTGGAGTTCAACTAAAGCTAGATCAGTTTCACACACAGGTTCTAAAACTTGTTGATCTTTCTCCTAATATTCAGGCTCAAAAAGATAGGGATTATCGTTTGTCTCGGATTAATCATTCTCATGAAGTCTGCATGAGTATTAATAGTTGTTGTTGGTAAAGGAAATAGCGAACATTGGGATGTGTTTGTGAAAATAATATAGTACACCGCCCTATTCTTAAAATGAACAACATTTGTAAATATTACATGTTATTATGATTGTGCATGATACCACATTACATATACTTACAATGTGTTGATAGAGGTTTGTAGATGTTTTTTAGAGTGTTTAATAAGTAGAATAGAGCGACTCCCATTGGCAAAATTCTTGGCTCATTTTTGGTTGACCTTTATTTAAGAGTTAGAATGTTTAAAAAAAGACAAATATGTGTTTTTGTCTAACATAACGATTGTGAATGATAGAAAAAATTAAACAAAAAAGTGCAGTTCGGAGTTCCCTTTCAATGTTACATTGTTGTATGGGATAAAGAACATCTATTATGTTAGATAAGTGCCAAGGTATTAGGGATGGAACAATTACAGATATTAATGATAAATTGCAATGAAACTCCTGACGGTTAGTAGTGCAATCTTAAATAAATAATCTCCTAAACCTGTATTTAATAACCGCACTTTAATAAACTCATGGACGAAAATTTGCTAATTTACTGGAGAAGCAACCTGTAGCGTGCTAAACGACATTAACGTCCTCATTACAAATGTCGTAACCCCTCTAAAACCTTTCCAAATAAAATATATATATATATATATATATATATTTAGTATTGAAATTACAATAATAGAGCTTTTATGAAGCCGGAACAATATTTGATGTTTCTTCTGCCAGAGAAAAAGTACTTTTTGACCACATTCAACAAAACCGTGACTATGTTGGTCACCATAACTTTTTTAGTGAAATGTTCATGTTGTTGCATCCCTACAGTATATGTATCGACTATCAAAGTACTGCCTTCTCGGTCGGTCATAACGCGCTTGAAGAAAGAACATCCTGCATAGAAAATTAGGTTTGGGATCACTTATGTACAGCTGCTCATTACAACCACAAGTAAATATACAAATGTAGAACACCAAACATAAACCATGCATCCATCTTCTATTGCTTATCCCGGGGTCCCGGAGGTTGCTGGAGCCTATCCCAGCTGCACTTGGGCGCAAGGCAGCGTACACCCTGGACAAATTGCCACCTCATCGCAAGACTAGCTCAGACAGATGGACAAATATTCACAAGAAATACACTCAAAACACACCAAACTAACTACTAATGTTGTCTGTCTATCTGTGTTGGCCCTTCTTCATTAAAACGAGAAGATATGAGCATCCCACCAGTCGGTATCCCGGTGAGAGCGGACATTGTGCAGTTAGTGATTGTTTTAGTATGTTTGTATTTTTGGTTGAGCACTTAGCAATAGTGGGCAGCACGGTGGAGAGGTGCATGTACCTCACAAAACAAAGATCCTGGGTTCGATCCCCAGGCTCGGCGTCTTTCTGTGTGGAGTTTGCATGTTCTCCCCGTGACTGCGTGGGTTCCTCCCACCTACAAAGATATGCACCTGGGGATAGGTTGATTGGCAACACTAAATTGGCCCTCGAGTGTGAATGTGAGTGTGAATGTTGTCTGTCTATCTGTGTTGGCCCTGTGTTGAGGTGGAGACTTGTCCAGGGTGTACCCCGCCTTCCGCAGCTGAGATAGACTCCAGCACCCCTGAAAGGGACAAGCAGTAGAAAATGGATGGATGAATGGATAGATAAATATTTAAACAGTTAATTCAATGAACCATCCTTCCATTTTCTATTGCATGACCCGGTTGGATTAAATAATTAAATCATAGAAATGTTAAAACAATAAATTATTAAATAAAAAAGAAAATTGCATGTTAAAATTGGCAATTAAATGATTAAATAATGATATCCACTTTTACATTTAATAAATCAATAACATTTTTAATAACACATTTATGTATCTAGATTCCATTTCAAGGATTTAATGACACATTTAAGAAATTATTTAAAGATGTATTTGTTTATTTTAATTGTGTCCCATTTGACCCTCCATAGTTCGGTAGATACGACTCAATGTGGCCACATACCTTTTCAAACTCACCGCATCGTCACACACTGTATACACGGAGAGAACACAGTGCTGTTTTTTAGTGACACATATGATAAAATGTTTTTTTTATGGAACATAAAGCTGCTTTATTGAATTGTTGCTTGATATTCACTTTGTGACTCAGACATGAACACCATTTCCCAAATATGAGTCACTTTCTGTAGCGCCTCTCATTGTTTGTCAGTATTTTAACCAAGGCTCTGAGGTACAATGTCATGTATTGATGAGGTAAGTCAAGTCATGATGAATAATCTCATTAAAAAAAAACACAAAAAAATTATACTTACCCGACAGTTTCCTAGCTCTTCAGCAGACAGAATGATGGTTCCGCATTTTTTCCCAGGGATTCCACTGAAAAGTAGATGTTACGCATGTTACACAGTGGACACATATTTAACTTGAATTCACAATAACAGTAAAAAAGATCAAATATATTTTTTGCAGCTCATCCATCAATGCTGAAAGTATTGTGGCAGCAGCGCAACTACTTCAACAGTCACACATTTTTCATCTGAAAAAGCAGCAACAAGACACGGAGCGACTGCTTGACAGCTCTAATGAGCACATTATTTTTGCTTCTCCGTTGCAGCTGGATCTGTATCACGTTTTTCTTTTTTTTTTTCTTTTTGAAACAATGTGGTGGAAAACCACTTTGCACGTGTGATCTCAGTCTACCTACACCGCACTCAGCCTTCAAATTACGGCAGGTTCTTGCAGTTTGTTCCAGTAGAGCATTAAGACTTTTAAGAACACCAAAAAAAGGCTCCCTTGTGCATCTGTCCTTTTACAAATTACCACTCCAGTGGCTTACCAATCCCGTTACAGCAATAAATATAAAAACAAATCGCATTCTCAAACAGAACCTAATAAAGGTTGCTTTCTGTCTCCACGTTTCTACTGAAGCTGTGAGGAAAAGCAGCACGTTGCATGACAGTTGCACAGCTACACTCCCAGCTGCTCTCGTGTTAAAGGAGGATATTACACAAGAATCATAACTGCAGAGCTGGGTCATTAAATGATCAAACTTTCTGCATGGCTCGGGTAGGGGGAGGTGTGAGGCATGCAGTATTTACAGAGATCACATACTTGAAAATGGTATACCTTGGGACATATTAAAAAGCAGTGAAATGGCTTGTATGACATTTTTTCTATTAAGCTCCAGTGGCCTTTCTTAGCATTTAATGTAAAGCTCCATTTAATAAAGTGTAAGCCTCTGTGTAGTGACGTCGAGCAACACATTTCATATCTAGCAGCGGCCGTTCCATTTTGTAAATGAGGAATAACGCAATGAAGCCATCAAATCCATGTGAGAGCAGACACAGACACTTTCGGGTTGACTCTTCAGGCTCCACAGGGACCATTCTCAAGGTGCATTAAATGTCCTTGAATTATTGATGTGTCAAGACGAGTCGTTGACATGCATTTTGATGACACCCTACAAGAGCCGGTAAACGCCTCGCCAGTGAGGTCAAGTTATCAGCCTGAGGTCACGTCATTGGGGTATCACCTTTCTTCAGACATCAAATCTCTACTGCTGAGAAAAAGACATGCAGGTAGCAATTGGGAAATGGGATGGCATGGCGGAGTTGGGAGAGTGGCCGTTCCAGCAATCTGAGGGTTACTGGTTCAATCCCCGCCTTCTACCATCCTAGTCACGTCCGTTGTGTCCTTGAGCAAGACACTTCACCCTTGCTCCTGATGGGTCCTGGTTAGCGCCTTGCATGGCAGCTCCCGCCATCAGTGTGTGAATGTGTATGTGAATGGGTGAATGTGGAAATACTTTCAAAGCGCTTTGGGTTCCTTAAAAAGGGGTAGAAAAGCGCTATACAAGTTTTACCATTTACCTTTTTTTTTTTTTAAAGCAGCCATATGTTATTGAGTGGTTAATCGGCAGTGAAAATATTACAAATACAGATGTTGGGTTTCCATTTCCACTTTTCCTATTTTGCTGCTTTCAGTGAAATGTTTTTGATGCAAGTTCTCTGGTGAAATGTGACTGCTGGTGATAGGAGCAACCCTGTTCAATTCCTTTGATGATGACATTCTGTGAAATGTGCTGCTGTAGTCTTCCTCCTGGACTTGGCTTCACGTTGTAGGAAGTGAGCAACTATATTTTCTCCATGTTATCTCTCAAAGATTCAAATGGATTCAGTCAGGTTGTTGGGTTTTTTTATGTTCCTGATCTGCCATGCAGTAGTCTGTTTGTCACATAATATCAGGACCAAAGTAGATGTGTGTGCATGGAAATATGAGAAGACATACTGCTACAACAAATGTGTTATTATACTATCATCAAATATTGACATGATGGTTTTGTTGCCAATAGCAGTACAATCTGCAATATGTGATGTTAGTGAAAGATACATTTTAATGTTTTCCAATAATTCCAATTTAAAAAAAGAGTACTGTAATTTCCAGAATATAAGCCAAAACCTTTTTCAAAAGCTTAGAACTCTGGGCTTAGTCAATTTATTGATGTTTCCGGGTCCACTAGCTTTACATGCTGCCAATAAATTTAGCCTCATCAAATCAGACCAATAAAGTTGCCGAATAGATCGCGGTGAATGAACGGTGAAATCGATCACATTAAATCAAACACACTCACACAATCATTCAGTCAGCCATTTAGACTGTTATGGACTCACCCTCATTATGAAGTAGACATAACGAAACGCCCAGGGCGTTATATGGAAATACATTTTTGAATTAGGTAGTCTTCTATATTGTTGATTAGCACATGCCTAAAGATATTTCAAATTGAATTTAAAAGTGGATTTGATGAATTAAAGACACTGATTAAGTGTCCATCCATCCATTTTCTACCGCTTGTCCCTTTTGGGTTTATGCTTCATAATTTAATTTGTCGCCTAATTGTTAAAGGAGCCATACGTAATAATTTCATGTCAAGTCATCATTAAATGGCCCTGATATGTCAAAAGGCATTAATAAATCATGTTCTTTTCGAATACCTCAATAACTGATAACAGTAGTTCAGCCGGAATATGCTCATTAAAAATAGATATACAGCCCCAAAATCTTGTTATTGTTTTCATTTTGATGTCCCACCCTCTACTGTTTGACCAATTAGAAAGTATGTGAGTGTGTCACATCCAGGTTGCCAGTTACGCACTGCCCCCTTCGTCGAGCTACTGCCACTGGTAAAGTTACTAAACATGTCACACCTTAATAACTCTAAAAGGTTTCGTTACAATTCTAACTTATCCATGACAAAGCCAGGAACAAAATGAGGATTTGTATCGGGGATGCTTTAGAAAGATGGAGACGATTGACGGCGCTGAAGATTTTTTCATCTGACGCCAAACTTGCAAATATCCTCCTTGATAGGTAAGTAAGGCATTTACGTTTTCCTATTACTTGCAATAAATGGAAATGGACATTTTGTATGTAAACTATATTGTCCAATACATTCTATGATCTTGTCTAACCAAGCTAGTATGTTTGCGCAACGAATGCTTAGCATTAATTAATAAAGATGTTTCATTTTAGGAGAGGGTGGGTTTCATTTGCAATCTGTGAACACCTCCACAGACCAACATTTTGCAGACATACGCAGGAAGTGGGTTATAAAAATGACGGTGGAGCAAAATTGAATCAAGATATACACCAAAGCATATCCAATACTTATTATCTAGACCACAAGAAAGTGCTTTAAATGCAAATTACAATTGCAATAGGCCCCCTTTAAGGAAAAGGGTGAAGCTCTTGTTGCATTTCATAAACCAAACAGAAATGGTCACAGAAACGTTCTTTGCTCAGACATTACAGCTGGAAATTAGACACATTTCCTTCTTGATCAATTGAAAATATTTAAAAGATCGAGAAGCATTGTTCAGCATTTCTTAAATCACTAAACCAAACCTTTATTTGTGGCTGACTACCAATGAGGAAGCCACTTCTTTCTCAACAGTAATCCCCCATCACCAAAGATAAAGCATCAAAGCTCATTGTGCCTGACGTACGTACAGTGCAACAGCATTAAGGGTATTCCGTCTCAATGCATGGCCCCTATAATTTTACCATCTCGAAGCAATTTGCTGTCATGAAATGGTAATTCACAATGGTAGCTTTCTATCAATGTAGTCGAAGGTGAGATTAAAGTCCAAAGAGGGAGAGGGAAGCAATTGTTGATGCTGCTCACATTAGGTCATTAGGATGAGGAATGGTCTTGATATTTAACAACGCTGCAATGTGTCACGCAAGAGAGGGAGGGAGCGGGGAGGGGGCGTTATCTGCTCAACAATATGAGTGAGCATGGAAGAAGATGGATACTGCAGATGGTGCAGGGCGGGGTCTTCATGGTTGTGACTGCAGTGTTGTCTTGCTAAAAAAGACTGTTAGCCAGCAATTTCACACCTGGTTGAGGACTCGCAAGTAAAAACATATTATCTGGCCTGCTGGAGCAAGAACAAAGACGAGAAATTAAAAAGTTGCCACCCAACGTAACGATTTCATTGCAAAGGCTCAGGTGAGTGAAGCTGATGAATCTCTCTGGTCAACAGCAAGGTTAAACGAACAAATCTGCTTGGCGACTGTGTTGAGTCAAAGACCAAACAGAGATGGCGGGTAGCAGGTAATCTGGCTCTGTGCCACAGTAAACGTTTGGGGGCAGATCACAGTTGAAGAGAATAAGACAAGATGCCAAAACTCTAGCAGGGATACAAAGAGGGATTATACCACAAATCCTCTTGATCGTCATACACCGATAAGTATCCATAATACTTTACCTCACCAGGGTTTTTTTTAAAAAGAGGATGAAAAGTGCACAATGCTTAATTAGAGGACAGAAAAAGACAAATGCAGTTCTGTGAGAAGACATGTTTCAAAACTTCTCAAATACTGCCTTTAACACTGAGCATGGGCACGCATAAACATTACATTTTATATAAATCTACCCCCCCCGAGGGTGTCGGGGGGTTGAGGCACATGAGAGGCAAAATTACTTTCAGTCCAAGTAATGTTTTCATTCATGCTTGAAAGGTTCAATTCAAAGTTGAATATCCCACCAACATCCAGTATGGATATGTGTGCATTAAACAAGTTTCCTCTTTCAACTACCTTGGTGCACTTGTAATATAAAAATACATTGTCAGGGGGATTAACTTTTCAAAAGACGCATATTACAGAATGAGATCCTGTTCCAATGATCGGAAAATGAAGATGTAAATCTGTTTACTCAAGCCTTTGTCTGGTCAACTTTGATGCATGCTTGAGAATCATGGACGTTCAAAACCAAGACACGCCGCAACATACACGCCACTGAAATGTGGTTTTACTGACGCATACTCACAGTTTCCTATTTTCATTAAATCACCAATAGTGACTTCTGCAGATACAATATACATTTCTTGGCCATTCAATCAGAAAAAAAAAGGTGCTTTAAGATCCCTGCCTCACTGGGAAGATCCCTGTAGGTAAAGTATGGAAACAATTCCTCCACAATTTGGAGCTTTGGACCAGCCAGGCCTATTTGGGATCTGGCAACAGTGGAGTGAAGTGACAGTTTGCCCAAGGCCGTAAAGTCTGTGATACCTTCAATGGCAGTGAACGATACACAAGTCTCCAGGCGGGTGGTAGCCAAGTGCAAATCATACAGTGGTTTGAACAGATAAATGAAAACATTATCTGGTTCTCAAACGTATTTCAATTAAGGAAACATAGAAAAAAAACTCTGTACCTTAAGAATTTCATGACTATTGCAGAGGGACGTTCACACTTCGGCAATTTGCCATAGCTCATCCGCCTTAAAAACTAAGAACCACAAAATTGGCGCCAAAACAATTCAGCATGTAACATTTTTAATGGCGGTCTTGGAAGTTTGAAGTTTGTTGCTGATCTAGTGATGCACGCAGATAATATCCTTATAATAAGGGGTTTTAATATCCATATGAATGAGGGATGGCGTGGCGCGTTTAGGAGAAACTTGAAGGCTCCTGGTCCGATACCCACCTTCGACCAACCTCGTCACGTCCGTTGTGTCCTTGAGCAAGACACTTCACCCTTGCTCCTGATGGGTCGTGGTTAGGGCCCTGCATGGCAGCTCCCGTAATCAGTGTGTGAATGTGTGTGTGAATGTATGTGTGAATGGGTAAATGTGGAAATAGTATCAAAGCGCTTTGAGTACCTCGAAGGTAGAAAAGGGCTATACAAGCATAACCCATTTACCATTTACCATATGAATACCCCATCAGACTATCCGTGCGTGGCGCTCCAGACTATAATCGATAGCTGTGGTCTTACACAAATAATAAATCAACCCTCGCATCGCAACAGTAATACGATAGATCTAGTCCTTGTTCCGGGTGCTACCACCTCCAAAGTTATGATACTACCGTACACTAAAGTAATGTCCGATCATTACCTTATAAAATTCAAAGTTCTGACTCATCGTCAACAAGCTACAAGCTACTAATAACTACTGTTTTAGCAGCTGCAACATTAATGCGGTCACAACTTTGACTCTTGCTGGCCTATTGCCTTCAGTAATTTTGCCATTCCCAAATTATGTGGATTCATATATTGTGTATTGAGCTTTATGTTTTGTCTGCACTGTGTTACACCCAGTGACCACCAGGGGGAGTGCCAGATGGGTATATAGTGGGTTGGACTTCCTTTCTCAGTGTGTGTAAATAAAGCTGTCCAACGGTCCACACCAGCTACTAACTCGGCTCTAGTGATTACACTGACGAGGTGAATTAAGAGTATGACTGTAAGTGTTACCGACTAACAGTCAGTATATAATACCAACAATTACCGCACTAACAACTTTTACGATGCCCTGCGTGACACCATTAATAGTATAGTACCGCTAAAGCTAAAAAAAGGCCCCTAGAAGGCGTACCCCGGGGTTTGCAGAAGACACTAGAGTTCTTAAACTATCATGTAGAAAGCTGGAACGCAACTGGCGTGCGACTAAACTTGAGGTTTTCCATCAAGCCTGGAGTGATAATTTAATATCTTATAAACACACGCTTAGCTAAAGCTAATTACAACTACAATCTCATCCGCCTAAATAAAAACAATCCTAAATATTTGTTCAGTCCGGGTCAACGTGAATGACTGCTTGCTGACTGCTCTTGTTGCAAAAAAGCTAAGTATCGTTCTATCTGTGTGCTTTTAACTGTTTTGCAGCTTTATTTATAACTTCTCGAACATAGTTAATAGTTCAATTTAACTTGCAAATCACCCGATCTCTGTCTCACCACTCCGCCCTCAGCTAGCTAGCTGCTAAGCTAACGAGGCTAGCGGAGAAAGGCAGCGCCGGTCTGAAGGAAGCTACTCCCCCGCCACCGTGACCACCACTTCCTGAAGACAGCTGGCACTCCACTCGGCGACGGAAAGTTTCTGTGAGTATGGCTTCCTGCGCTTCGTGCACTTTACTCATGGATAGGTTGGCTCTGCTAGAGAGCCGTGTCCGCCAGTTAGAGCAGTGTAATTTCGTAACTTTAGATGTTGCGGACACATCTGCTAGCGTTAGCTGTAGCGAGCTAACTAGCCCAGCTTGTCGCAGCCTTAAGCGGCCTACAAGCTACGGTGTACCGGTTGAGACGCATAACAGATTTAGCCCTTTAGCTAGTCCTACACCCCAGTCCACCGAGCACCACACTTTAGTCATAGGGGACTTCATCACCCGAAACATAAAGCTTAGCAAACCAGCCACAATTAAAGGTATTCCCGGGGGCAGAGCACCTGACATTGAAGCTAATCTTAGGGAGTTAACTCGCAACAGGCCTAGTAAACACGTACGACAGGCTAACCGCACCACTAGTTATGCGAATATAGTAATACACGTTGGCTCCAATGACGTTAGGATGAGATAAACAGAGATTACAAAGAGAAACATAGCCAGGGCTTGTAATCTCGCTAGAAAGATGTCCAGGCATCGAGTAATTGTCTTGGCCCCCTGCCTGGGAGAGGCAATGATGAGAGTTATAGCAGATTAGTCTCTCTTAACAAGTGGCTGGATAGCTTGTGTAGACAACAGGGATTTACGTTTATTGATAATTGGCCTTCTTTCTGGGGCAAACCTGGCTTGCTGAGGAGAGACGGCCTTCACCCTAACCAGGAAGGCGCTATCCTCTTGTCTCGGAACATAGGTTTCGCATTGAGCCACAATTGACCAACTGCACTAGAGCAAGCCCGGTCACAGGCAATTACAGAGCCTGCTAGCATGGGTATGGAGTCAGTTAAGTTAGAACTAGCCAGCGCCAGGCTGGATGATCCCTGTACACATAGCAATTTTCTTGGAATAATACACAACTCACATAATGGTTTTTCTGCTATGACTATGTCAGAGTTAGACATGCGTTCTACTGAGGTGGCAAATTATGATACGTTTAGTTTATCGCAGCACCAAGTAGACAATCTGAAAATTCCCATCATATCAATTCCTAGATATGGTCGTAATTATTTTAAGAACACTGCACATAATAAACGCAACATTATTAATATTGCTACTACGGATAATTTTATCAACAACTCCTTAAAACAGCCCACTACCTATAATATGGGCTTTCTAAACATCAGATATTTGTCTCCCAAAACGTTATTAGTTAAGGAGGTCATTAGAGACAACAACCTTAACGTCATCGGTCTTAGCGAAACCTGGCATAAACCACACAACTTTTTTGCGATAAATGAGGCATCCCCTCCTAACTATACGAATGCGCATATTGCCCGTCCCCTTAAACGGGGAGGGGGGGGGGGGGTTGCACTAATATACAACGAAAACTTTTAACTTTCGTCCTAACTTAAATAATAAATATAAATCGTTTGAGGTGCTTTCTATGAAGTCTGCCACACCGCTGCCTCTGTGCCTGGCTGTTATCTACCGCCCCCCAGGGCCCCTATTCGGACTTTATTAGTGAATTCTCAGAGTTTGTTGCTGATCTAGTGACGCACGCCGATAATATAATTATAATGGGGGACTTTAATATCCATATGAATACCCCATTGGACCCACCGTGCGTGGCGCTCCAGACTATAATTGCTAACTGTGGTCTTACACAAATAATAAATGACGCAACGCATCGCAGCGGTAATACGATAGACCTAGTGCTTGTCAGAGGTATCACCGTTTCCAAAGTTATGATACACCCGTATACTAAAGTAATGTCCGATCATTACCTTGTAAAATTTGAAGTTCAGACTCATGTTCGGCAAGCTAATAATAATAATAACTGCTATAGCAGCCGCAACATTAATGCTGCCACAACGACGACTCTTGCTGGCCTACTGCCCTCGGTAATGGCACCATTCCCAAAGTATGTGGGCTCTATTGATAACCTCACTAACAACTCTAACAACGCCCTGCGCGAAACCATTGATAGTATAGCACCGCTGAAGTTAAAAAAGGCTCCAAAAAGGCGTACGCCATGGTTTACTGAAGAAACTAGAGCTCAGAAATTATTATGTAGAAAGCTGGAACGCAAATGGCGCACGACTAAACTTGAGGTGCACCATCAAGCATGGAGTGATAGTTTAATAACTTATAAACGCATGCTTACCTTAGCTAAAACTAATTATTACTCAAATCTCATCCGCATTAATAAAAACGATCCTAAATTTTTGTTTAGTATGGTAGCATCGCTAACCCAACAAGGGACTCCTTCCAGTAGCTCCACCCATTCAGCAGATGACTTTATGAAGTTCTTTAATAATAAAATGTAACTTATTAGAAAGGAGATTAAAGACAATGCGTCCCAGCTACAACTGGTTTATAGTAACACAGATACAACTGTATATACGGCGGATACTGCAAATATCCAAAATAGTTTCTCTCGTTTTGATGAAATAACATTAGAAGAATTGTTACAACGTGTAAATGGAATAAAACAAACAACATGTTTACTTGACCCACTTCCTGGGAAACTTATCAAGGAGATTTTTGTATTATTAGGTCCATCAGTGCTAAATATTATGAACTTATCACTTTTCTCAGGCACTGTTCCCCTAGCATTCAAAAAAGCAGTTATTCATCCTCTCCTTAAAAGACCTAACCTCGATCCTGACCTCATGGTAAACTACCGACCGGTGTCTCACCTTCCCTTTATTTCAAAAATCCTCGAAAAAATTGTTGCAGAGCAGCTAAATGAACACTTCGCGTTTAACAATCTATGTGAAACCTTTCAATCCGGTTTCAGGGCAAATCACTCTACTGAAACAGACCTCGCAAAATTGACTAATGATCTATTGCTAACGATGGATTCTGATGCGTCATCTATGTTGCTGCTCCTCGATCTTAGCGCTGCTTTCGATACTGTCGATCATAATTTTTAATAAAATGTATCAAAACACGAATTGGTATGTCGGACTCAGCCCTGTCTTGGTTTAACTCTTATCTTACTGACAGGGTGCAGTGCGTCTCCCATAACAGTATGACCTCGGACTATGTTAAGGTAACGTGTGGAGTTCCCCAGGGTTCGGTCCTTGGCCCTGTACTCTTCAGCATCTACATGCTGCCGCTGTGTGACGTCATACGCAAATACGGTATTAGCTTTCACTGCTATGCTGATGACACCCAACTCTACATGCCCCTAAAGCTGACCAACACGCCGTACTGTAGT